>NW_019384771.1:128538-144923 GCF_000671375.1 Centruroides sculpturatus
AAATATAATACCAATTATTCTCTATATTTGTTTTTATAATTATAAATATATATACTTTTACTTATTTTAAATAATAATATTTAATTTTAAAATGATTTTTTCCTATCAATAAATTTATTTTTAATATTTAAGGGGTTTAGGTATAAAAATGGCTTTTATACTCAACTCTTTAACCCACAAATGCATACTTTTTGAATACTTATTACTAACAGATTGCTCTACTTAACATTCATTTTATGAAATGATTAAAAGTATTAATTTACGCTCATAGGAAGATGGCAAAGTCAGTTAGAGATCTCTGTAATTTTGCTTTTTAAAGTACAAACAATAAAAGAATCTTTATTTGCAGCTTTCCCAAAACTAAGTTCATGTGGGTTACCCACCTATTATACCTGAACCCTTCATTTATCTTTCATTACTCTGTATATATGCTAACAATGCTTTCTAAAGTGTTAATTATTTTCATTGGAAGGAAGGAACTAAAGTATTTTATATAAATTTACAAAATTGTTTGAAGTTAACATTTTAAAATTTGATAAACAAATTATTTACAAAATGTTCTTTAAAACTTCTATTGAGATAAATCCTAGTTAGTAATTCTAAGTTTATTGATATGACAATACTAACATTTTAATTAAATTTTAAAAATTAGTAAAAGCTAGAATATTATATATTACAGTAAAATAGAACAAAAAAAATTATTATATTTTTTCATTATATCTTTAAATGAATTATTTTTATTAATTAAACAAAATAAGAAAACTTTAATTATTTGAAATCGTTTAAAATTTTTAATTAGATAAAAAATATTTATATAATTATTTTTATAACAAAACTGTGAATTTTTACCAAACTTGCAATTGTTTTTCTTTCCAATTTGCCTTGCTAACAATAATAATATCAATTATTACTCAGAAGTAATTAATTTGATGGCATAGTATGTAGATAATTTTTAATTAAAAAATTTTATAATAAATAATATGCATTTTTTTTAAGTTTAAAATAGATTAAATTGTAGATAAGCATGTTTTTCAACCATAAAAGTTAAATATAGTGCTTATATCAATGAAAATAATTTAAGGTAGAACACTAAAAATAGAAACCTATCATTGTACTACTGACAATATTTCATTATGTAATACTTTCAGCATAAAAAGATATGTAATACTTCTTTTATTCCATAATTTATCATGTATAGATGTTAACTATTTTACATACAATTTTTAAGTTAAATAATTCATGTATTTCATTTATTTATGAAATTAAAATATCGACTTTTTTTTGAAATTGTCAACTCAACACATCTATACATTTATAATTCATCATGTATTCTGTAAGTTTTACTTATAAATTAGTTATTCTTTGTTAAAAATATTGAAAATAAAATTTTAAAAACTTGTAACCATTATCCTTTGACTTTAAGATTTTTAAGCTTTAATAATTAAATCACTTTTAGCACTAAGATGGAATTTTCTAATAAAATTCTATATCAGAATACAGAGCAGTAATAATAAATTATTAAACACAATAATTTAACAAAATTAAATAATCGTGTTTAATAAATTTATCATTAGCTAGTTAATGAGCTACTTTAATTGAATAAATATTGTATAATTATAATAATAATTTCATAAATGGGAAAATATTTTATTAGAACAATATACGAAAAATTTAAATTTTTGAAATACAAACTTCCAATTGCTAAAATTTGTATCTCTACCTTAAATTGTAACTAAAATTAATTACAATATTAGCCTTAGAATTAATTTTGTTATTTAATTAATTAAAATTTCTATTGCTGTAAATTGTTATTTTGATTTCACACATTGAGTAATGTTTATTTTAATATTTTGAGTAATAAACCTATTTCTTTAATTATGAGTTATAGGGATAAGAGAAGAAAAAATAATAAATCAAATTACATTTTAACACATAAATAATATATTCAAAGTTATTTACTTTAAATGAGAGATATGATATAATATTGAAAAATAAGCATTTCTTTGTACTAAGAGGAAGTGATTGGATTACACATAAAGACAATTCTCGTGAGGATCTTCATTAGATAGACAAATTTAGTTACATCTGAATAAACAGCATCAAGATATCTCTAGAGACAAAATCTTGCATTTGTCATTACTATCTACCTATTCAAAATCATAGCTCTAAGGCGCAGTTGTCTTTTCTCTACAATTCAATAACCCCTGTATATGTTGTTTCTCTGTAAAGCAAGAAGACTTCGCCGTAAAATACTTCCGTTATTCATTACGCAATACTCAATTGTATTTTGTAGTTACAAATGTTATCCAAGAATTTTTAATTTTAAAAATATGTTATCAAATTATTTATCATAATAAAAAAAATCTGAAAACATTTTAATAACCGAAAGCATTGCTTAAATTTAAATGTTATTAGTTATTTATCGATTAATTTATCATCATCAAAATTTTAAATCTGAAAACAGATGAATTAAATAATTCTTTTTTTAAAATTCATTCTACTAACATAAGAATAATCAATTCACTTTTAGAAAAATGTTTTTTTAAAAAATCCATATTTTGAGGAATCGCGTAATTGTTTCGACATTAACTCGTTTATAAAAATCGAAAACAAATTATGTTTTTAAAATCTTATTACAACACTTAAAGCCGATCACAAAAAATTCAAACAGAAATTTTAATATAAAATATTTTTAAACAAATGTTATTGTCTGCTCTACGCAAAATTGACTTGCATCTGGAACACTCCTTCATCTTTAAATCTTTTTAAAATGTTTCCCTGTTTTTTTTTCGCTTTTTAAATAATAAAAATTTAAAAATATCAACTTAAATCTGATATCAAGTTTAGATAAAAGAGGAAGGATTCCTGNTTTATTTTTTATTGCTTGTATATTAAAATTTTATCAATGCTTATTAATATATTAAATAAATTTTTTCATTTAAAAAATAAACTTAATTAAAATTTAACTTTGAAAAATTTATAGATAAAATATTTTATTAAATGATTTTTTAAAATTTTATCTAATTAACATATTATTTTGTTCAATGATTCTTTACTGAATTCTTATCTCGATACCTTATTAGAGAATTGAGATAATGATTTGTTCTCTTATCAGCGTAGTTAATGCAGAAACTAACTGAGATAATGTTAATAATATAAGGATTTTTATGTTAATTTACTCGAATATTCGTTTGGATTACAAGATTAATTACTAAAGCAATTTTATATCTAATTTGTTATAAATATAATAAAAAGAACTGTCTTGTTGTTCAAAAATTTCACTATAAATGAAAATAAATGATTAAGTATTCGAAATAAATCATTTTGCTTTATTGAATTGCATTAAAATGCACTTATATTAAAAATATTTAACAGTAAAAAGTAAATTACAGTGAAATTTTTGGTTGGAGAAAAATATTGACACATTTGTATTTCTTGGTAACCATATGCTATATCTGTCACAAAAATCAATGGTAATTACACTCAGTAAAATTCGATATTCTCTTTCTAAAGAATAATTTGCGGTAATATATTTTGGGATTTTATGCACTTCTGCTTTTATGAGGTTCCTTTCTCGTAAATTGCATGATTAAAATGATTTAAATACTTTTATGATATTCAAAGGAACATTTCTTTTGAGAATTGTAAATAATAACAACTTACCTTCTATGTTGGGTTAAATCTTGGTCCATATCTTGAGCTCTCGCCATCACTGAAAGAATTTTGGCCTTTTCTTCTTCCGAAAGGTTACTGAGATCTATATCTGGCGGTTGATCTACTGGAGGGGGTGCAGGAGTTCTTGGTTGTGCCATAGGTCCTCCCATCATCGGTCTCTGCTGACTTGGACCCATAGGACCTCCCATCATGGGTCTCTGTTGTCCAGGTCCCGGACCTAATTGACCCATTATAGGCCTCTGTGGACCAGAAACCCCACTCATAGGACCCATGGAAGGTCGCTGTTGTCCGGGACTTGGACCCATCGGTCCTCCCATCATTGATCTAGGTTGCCCAGGTCCTGTACTCATCGGACCCATCATCCTCTGCTGCATAGGACCTGGGCCCATCGGTCCTCCTTGCATGGGTCTTATAGGACCTCCCATAGCCGGTCCTGATTGACCGGGTCTCATTTGCTGAGATGGTGGATAGGCACCTTGCGGATATTGACCTTCGGCCTGGCCTGGTGGAACTCCACCTTCCTGACTCGCCTCATTTCCCATCTTTGAAAACCTTCACTAATGCGATCAAACTACAACCAACACGTCACGTAGACAAGCAAAACAGGACCGGGTTGATTTAGCTATCGTCGTGACTCGTGATGCATAGAGAACGCACTGCCGTCAATCCAGACGGCAGATCCACAGCTTAGTTTATGCTTCATTCGGTCTCCAAAACACTTCTACTTCAGCTAACTTGATGGTGACCTCACTCTGCAGTGAGGAAACTTGAGGTTGTAGAGCGACTGTGGTGAGTCGTCCAAGTCCAGCAGAACTCACAATGCCACAACATGGCGGATATCGTTCGGGGCGGAGGCTTACGTTGGATCGTTACCATTCATTCATGGAGGGAGTGCATGTGGTTGAGAAAATCAATAAAAACGATGCACGCGTCCAGCAGAAATGTGTGTTGCAACTCAGTTCATAAGAATATGTAACTGAGCTTGTTTATTATAATAACTCATAGTTTCTTAAAATTAAATTTGTGCACTTCTTAAAAGAGTGCATTTCCTCTAAAATCGTGTGGTATATGACCGATAAGATTGCATTAAGACTCATAAATATGATAACTTATTTACATATATTATATGCTTATGACCAGCAGAATTTTAACTTCATAACATCCTAAATTATTAAATACAGGCGATTTTTATGTATTTAAATTCGTCTTATTCGGGATAATATTTTATTTTTATATAATAAAATGCATATAGAATATAAATGCAACATAATTAATATAATAACCCTTTAATATTAGTAATTATACAATTAATTAATTTGAATTTTAGCAATTTTGTTCTTTTTTAATTCAAATCTTGATGCTACCGAATGCTAAAATTAAAAATAATATTTAAATTAGAATTATTAATATATTTGTTTTTATTTTCTAATTATATGGAAAATATTAATTAATATTAATTTTAATAAAAATTTAGCTTCTTAATCTTAATTAAACAATACAAGCTTTAATTAAAACTTATAATTATATACATTTCTTTATTTTCTTTATAATTGTCAATTATAAATTTTAATTCTTAATTTTTATTGTCTTAATAAATAATTTAATTTTTCGAATTTTTCCAAAATATGTTGTTTAATAATATTTATTAAAAGATCTTATAAATTATTTAAAAAAAAATCTGTTCATAAATTAAATTTTTATTTTTTATTGCTTGTATATTAAAATTTTATCAATGCTTATTAATATATTAAATAAATTTTTTCATTTAAAAAATAAACTTAATTAAAATTTAACTTTGAAAAATTTATAGATAAAATATTTTATTAAATGATTTTTTAAAATTTTATCTAATTAACATATTATTTTGTTCAATGATTCTTTACTGAATTCTTATCTCGATACCTTATTAGAGAATTGAGATAATGATTTGTTCTCTTATCAGCGTAGTTAATGCAGAAACTAACTGAGATAATGTTAATAATATAAGGATTTTTATGTTAATTTACTCGAATATTCGTTTGTATACACGAAATATTTGTTATAAATTTATTACTATCAAAAGGAAATATGCCAAATAGATTTATTATAATAATTTTTAACACAAATTTCAGATAGAATAAATTTTCAGATTTTTTAAGAGTTTATTATGTCTGCATCTGGAAGTTTTCATAATGATTAATAAATCAAAAACTTTATATCTGAAATTTTAAGACAGATCATCAATCATTCTTACAACTGTGAATACCTTTAGGGAATTGAGTCTACAAATATCACCCAAGGAATTGGTGCAATCTCTTTTGATTTTATTCCATCTTTTGAAGAAATGATGTCAAATGTCAAGAACATCTTGCCTAAATAATGACACAAGAAGATGGACAGAGCAGAAACTCTTTCAGACGAAATCTAATCATTTCTTTCATGGAGGGCATTAGGAACAGTAATGGTGCCATGCAAGGTCATGTGTCATCGTTGATTCTAACAAGATACTTGGACATCCCTATTTGCTTTTTTTCTCTCTATCATAATCAGTGATCTTTGTCAATAAACTAATTTCAGTAACAGATGTAACTTGTTATCATTATGAAATTTTCATATACCAAGTTTAATATCAGAAATGCAAAAGAATATTCTTTATTAGTGTAAAATGTTCGTTATATTCTATTACGTGCATTATAATTTTTCACATCTTCAAGAAGAGTTTTCTAGTAAAACTTTGATGAAGTTGATACTAATTTACACATCACAAAATCTGTATAAATTATTATCACTTCGATCAAAGTTTTTCCAGAGAACTCTTCTTGAAAATGTGAAAAAATTGTCATGTCTTCAAAAGTATTCTTTTGGTATTGTGTGAACAGAATACGGTATTTTTTGGATAAGAAAAAGAGTTTTTTCCGAGGATTTGGAAGACTTTCAAATAAAACAAGAATTAAACGAAGTTTTGCTTTGTACTGAATTCTAAAATGAAAATGTCTAGTCCAATAAAAAGTATATTTATAGCAAGAATACATGTTGTTGTTCCTTGACTGAAGAGCAATATGAGGAATGACATCCAATTTCAGTTGCCAATAACTATTGGACAAGATAGTAAAACAAACAAATATGAAGAGATCTGAAATTTTATATGGTGAAGTAGAACAAGTATAAAACAGTCATGTCGCAAATTAATAAATATTTAACAGATATTATTTAGGTTTTTTTTTCCTTTATTTATTCATCCTCCGAGAGCTAACTGATAGAACTGAACTTCCGACTTCCAGGTATCAGATATCGTCTTTGACGGATATCCGATTGCTAAAAGAAGTTCCAGAAGAAAGTAGTGTTTGAATACGTCTTTTGAAGAACTTTTGATATTCTTAATTGAGTTGTTTTGTTCTCTTATAATTACACTAATTCTCAAGATACAAGAGCAGTTAGAGAAACAAAACTCCGTGATTAAAGATTTCCATATGCATTGTTCTCTTAAGTAATTTAACAATGTTGTATGAATCTATTTTTACTGTGTATCCCCGAAGAAAAGTATAAAAACCAAATATCTGATTCCGAATTAGCATGAGAATTACTCCGTCTTATGTACGAGGTTGGCTTTATTATGCAGATATTTGTTATTTAAAAAACAGATTTAAAAAAGTGTTTTATTTGATATAAAAAAGTCAGACAGACAGCTTGACTTTTAAAGAAAACACGCAGAGATCTAACTATAGTAAAAGCAGTACAGAATGTACACAATTAAACAGTATTTTATATACATAAACTATTGTTTAATTGTGAATTTTTCAATGATGTTAATAGTGTTTTTTACATAAAAATAATTTAGTTAGTGTTATTTTTGCTTTAAATCAAAATATTAATAATATTATTATTTTCTAATAAATTAATAACTAAAAAAATAAAAATTTAAGATATTATCTTTTATTTAAATTATAAAAATAGATACTTTTTCGATTATAAAATTTTTTAAACACAATAAACATTCGTTTAAAGCTATTAATGTATAAATTTTGAGCTTTTTGGCTTAAATTTAAATTATATTTAATTTAAAAAAATCTGAATAAAATAAATAATTATAAGTTAAGTTTAAATTAATATAAATTACTCATTTGAGCTGAATTTTAGATAATATTTTCAATGATTTTTTAAAAATAATTTTAACATATTAAAATTCTTGTAAACAATATTTTTCTTTTATTTTAATGGTTTTAACAATAACATTTTATAAAATGTCATCTGACTTAAAAATACGATTAAAAATGTATTTTTTCATATCCATATAATAAAATTAATGCCTTTTTTAATCATAATAAACATATAAGTAGATAAATTATAATTTATTTTTGCAATTTAAACCATAAACGTGTAGCAATTTCTTGGAATGGATGCATTTAACAATGGATAGAAAGGTTTTTTTTTAAATAAAATTCTGTCCGGTTTTCCAGAACTTATCCAAAGTAAATATTGCGTGAAAGATATATTTAAATAACTTTATTTAATTTTATTTGGTTGATTTACATTGTATTATATTTTTCTTTTTAAATTAAATTGTTGTTCTCTTATTTATATGAAGTTGTGGAGTTAAAAATATATATATTAAAAGTCCAAATAACAAGATAGTTATCAAAGGGAAAATACTGGAAGGCAATTTAAACTTATGCTTTCAAGCATAAACATTGAACAGAATTGTTTTATGCACTCAATTTATTTTAAAAATCAACAATTACTTTTCATAAAATAATTATTTATTAAACTGTTCTTTAATTACGTCAAGGAATCCAATGTTTACATTCTTTTAAAATGAATTTAATTAAAATATGATATGAAATTTCTTATTATATGCAATAATTTAAANGGAGTGAAAGAAAGCAAATATGTAATCCCTGTGTGCTAGGTCAAGAAGACATGTTTTGTACTAGACGGCGCTAGTTGGCGAGTGTCACATACTTTGGTCAAAGGTCATCTTCTTTGTTCTAGTTTGCTACGTCCCTGTGTAGCACGTTCTCCCCTCTCTTTGTGCATGTAGTCGTGTTACATATAACTGTGTATTTCCGTACATCGTAAGATATACGTTTACTTGCTTCATCTTCTGACATATCCATTGTTTCAAAATATACTTTTTACTGAATATAAATATTTTTATAATTAAACTACTGTTTTCTTTCAGAGAATTTCCTACAAAACGATTACTTCATTAATATAAATAACTGTAATGATTAATAATAATAATAATAATAAAACATTATTTTATTTTAGAGAGAATTTTAATTAATTTTAAACATTTTATTTCAATAAAAATACATTATTTAAATGTTTCCCCCTTTATTAACTAAATATAAAACATTTAATTTGACTTTAACTTTAATTTATTATTAATTAAAATAAAAACAATTATTTTTTTCTTAACAAATTCTTCAATGTTTTAAATTTAGATCATTAAACAAATTTCTTGTTCTATTAATTTTAATTTTTATAAATCAATTTTAATATCGGAAAAGAAATAATGTTGCCTTTAGCGAAATTCAGGAATTTTGTAAACAATATTTTTCTTTTATTTTAATGGTTTTAACAATAACATTTTATAAAATGTCATCTGACTTAAAAATACGATTAAAAATGTATTTTTTCATATCCATATAATAAAATTAATGCCTTTTTTAATCATAATAAACATATAAGTAGATAAATTATAATTTATTTTTGCAATTTAAACCATAAACGTGTAGCAATTTCTTGGAATGGATGCATTTAACAATGGATAGAAAGGTTTTTTTTTAAATAAAATTCTGTCCGGTTTTCCAGAACTTATCCAAAGTAAATATTGCGTGAAAGATATATTTAAATAACTTTATTTAATTTTATAAAGAATTTTACGCCTTTTTAGAGTTACAAATATATTACTATAATGTTATTTATAAATTTAATTTAATTGTTTAGCATCAATGTCCAGTTTCATTTAACAAATCATGATTAACAGTCAAACTCAATATACAGTATAAGGAGATTGATTTAATGTTTATGCATTGCACGTAAAATAATGACTTCTCGTTATTAATAACTGATTTAGTTATCAAGAAGTCAAGTTACGATATTATAAAATAAATTATCTAAAATGGCTAATTTATTATTTAAAATCGAGCAATTTAGAATTTGTTGATGACAAAATAAATTTTATTATAATAAAATAACTACGAATTGTTTAATTAAATTTTATATAAATAATTTTTAATGTTTTATTTTTTATTTTTTATTTAGTCATTTGTCGAGATGCCTGCAATTGGCACTACTGAGCAAAGTTACTGAATTTAGAAGAATAGCTGCCTTTAAGGATGATATCACAATAATTATTTATGAATTGTATTAACAATAGAATTGTTCACGAATTAAAAAATATATAATAATAATACAAAAAGTCTTTTGTTTTAAGATTTTGCTTGTTTGTTTACTTTCCATAAAAGAAAAAAAAAATGTATATAAAATGGATCACATTAATCACGAAACACATTAACATTATATTCACTATAAAAATAAATGTATTTTATTTTATTCTTAGATTTAATATAAATTATTATTGTATTATTTATCTAAATTCGAATAAAGAGTGGCTATCTATCTCTAGATAATATTAATTCATATGCACGATACAATACATGAATAGTGAATTAAGTAAAAGGAGAAAAAAAATTGAAATAAAGAAGAGGAATAAAAAAAAATGAATATAAGAAATAAAATTCCTACCTATAGTTTGAAATATGGCACTATGCCAAATTCTATTGAAGAATCAAAAGCGTTATCTGGAAAATGATCAGTGGTCCAAAGAAAGTTGTCGGAGGCATTATAATGTAGTTCTTGTACAAACAGCTCAAATCGTAATGGATATGTTTCGCTATTTTGGACTTGAATTATAGTCTTTCTTATCATTAAATTTTATAAAGAAAAAAAAAATACTGTAATTATTATTTTAAAAAATCAATAAATCTGTATTGCTACCCTCCCGATCTCTACTAAGAGTAACAGTTTATCTACTCATCTCTTATTTCTTATTCTCGTTCAGTGATTTCTTGAATAGAATTTATGCTCCCATTTTCATATCCAAACAACGAAAAAAAAAAAAAAAAAAAAGCAAAACTTGCTGACACAGAAAGTCAATGTTTTGCATTAATTTTTGAAAGTTTTTTTTAATGTATTTTATCCAAAAAAAATCTTTAAACTTTCTAAGCACTTAAAAGCATAATCTAGTTATCTTTTGTCTAATGTTTATTATTTTATATTATATAAGACGTATGTATTTGAATTATAATTTCATCGGATATGAAACCATTTATGATTTTAATAACAAAATTTTAATAATTTTCATTTTCTTCGACATTATATATTACTCTACGTTCACTTTCACCATTGGAAACTCCATTAACTTGCTAACTCAGCAAGCCATATACTTAAGCTATTATATTGGCTGCTTCATTACAAGGTCACGTTATCACATATCGCTGCCACTTTATAAAATACTGTATACACCCCAGAAATTTTTCATGGGTGGCCAGCTTTGGATATGTTGGACCCGTCCTCCACCATCCGGTCAGACCCTTATTATGGTTCTGCCGAACCCATAATGAATATAAGAAAAAAAGCCCTCTCGGTACCCACAGCGCGAAAATAACCAAAAATAAAATAAAAATAACTACGAGAATTGAGGTTTTTGTTTATTTATAAAGCACGAAATTTTATATTGTGTTATCGAAAATATTAATTACATTTCTCGAAAAATACAATTTTTAATCCAATTTTTATTCAGCATTTTTTCATGCTCTGACACTACATAATTCAACAATTATATTTATTTCCTTTTGCAACACACAGATTAATCAAATAAATGCCATAAATACAATTTCAACTTTTCCACTCTGAAAATTACATTTATTTTATTTTTAGTTGTTTCTTCAATTGACAATTTACAATGTCATAACTATCAACACGAATTTCAATTAAAAATTGATAAACAAAAAGATGCAGAATATTGATTTGAATCGCTTTATACGTCATAGTAAATTGTTTATCAGCATATAATTTTGCTAAAAGTTTAATTTAAAAAATAACTATAAATATTTCGAATTATATATTTCGTTTAACTATTTTTCCCTGGTTAAAAAGCGAGAAAATATATCCAAAAATTTTACTCGTAGTATTCATTAGTTAGAACTTATTTTTTTTTTTAATATTTTTCCCACCGGTGGCCGAATAGATAAAACCACCGAACACAACTGAATGGTCATGGGTCAGGTACGACCCATGACCATTCAGTGTGGAATTTTTCGGTTTCTTCATCTATCTAACATTTAAATAGGGGCCAAATTCCTATCTGGACCCTATTTAGATGTCATCTGTCTATTTAGATTAACACCTGCCAAAGAGGAGTGCCACCCGAGAGGCACTCCTCTTTAGCAGATAGTTCATGTTTCGTTGCCCTTTTCCTATGGATACGATCAAAATTATTTTTGAAATGAAAACAAATCAACATTTTCTTAAATAAAGAAACCTTTTTATTTACTTCTCAAAATTATCTTGGATGTGAGTATCTGTAGATCTACATTCAGTTTATATTTAGAAATTATTTATCACGGTTCTGTTTTTTGCTTGTAAATCGTCTTAAAATATATCAAATATAAAAAATTTTCTTTTATGTAAAATAAAAAGAAAAGAGCATTTATCTCTGCATATTTTTAAAAATACTTTTCTTTTTAATTACATAAGTAGACTAATTAAATTTATCGATTGTACTAAGCATGCATTTCCCAAATGCGTTTATCATTTTTTGGACATTAAAACTGGCTTTTAAACAACCCTTTCGAGAAAAATCACGACTGTTTCATAATATAAATAATGTAATTAATTTTATGTATTGAAAGTGCAAATATTTTTCAACAAAATAATATTATGAGATAATGTACATGTTGTATTAGTTTGTTTATTCTGATCTGATCTTATTTAAAGTAAACAAAGAAGCAAACTATCATTTTAATTATAAATAAAAATACAACAAAAATTGATTTAGTAGCAATTTCATGTATATATATATATTTTTTTAAAGCAAATATCAAACTTGAATGTTATATAAAATTAATTAATAAAGAAGAAATAAGAGTTATTTATTTATTCAGTAAGCATATTAATTATTCATTTTTTAATTATAAAATTATAAAAATGATTTATTAAGAAATATAAATATAATTTTGATGAACTTCGTCCAGACATTTAATTTTTAATATAAACTTTTTAAAAAAGATCTGAAACTTTGTTGTCCAAAACTCTGTCTGGTAATTCCTAATGGATGAGAGACCTGACCCAATTTATTTTTTTTGTTGACAAAACAAACAACTTTCTTTTATTTCTGAGAAAATCTTAAAGGTCTAAAAATAGAGAAAATTAGGGATTAAGGTATTGTTTTAACTCCGGAGGTTAACAATCTATTGGTTTTCACGAAATTGACTGATGATCTGATAATCCTGGAGAAAGTCAAATTTTAAAAAAGTTTTTTTAAACTTAACTAGCAAAACATTGACTTTTTGTGGGTCAATATTTAAATTAATGGAATAAATATCTTACAGTTGCCAGATACAAAAACATTAGAAAAATATTTTGAAGCTTAAAAAATTAATTATAAATTTATTTATATTTAAATTAGCAAAATAAATAATTTGATAAATATTAAAATTATTATTAAACAATGGATAAAATTTTATATTTGCTAGAAAAAAACAATAAATAAACTATAAATGTTTAACATGTTGTTCACAAGCCTTTAAACATATTAAATTCGAGAAAAATACTTTTCTTTTTATATTTAAAATATCGCTTAAACAACGAGTAATTAAATATTAAATGAGTAATTATTAAATTTTAATTTTGGCTTTTTTTATGTGTATATATTTTAAAATTAAAAAGAAAAAAAAGTTTGCAACAACAACGAGTGAAATTTTGTCTTCATAACATCGCATTATGTTAATTGTATGGTTTTCATTAAGCAAGCTAATGTTTATTGCTGCAGTTTTTCATCAGTTTGGGTTAATTAAAATGCTGACCACATACATGCATTGACACGCTCTATAAGATTACTCTCTTATTAATATAATTAGGTAGTGGACAGCTTACGAGGAGATTGTATAACTAAACGTTTAAAAAAAAATTACGTATAATATTTAAACATATCAGCAATTTATCATTTTGGCTAGGTTTTTATTAGATTAGACAAAATTGCTTTTATTTTCCCTATCGTAACGCTTGCTAAATAAATTTATAAGAATTTTTGGGTATAATTACAGTTTCTCCAGAAGATGGCGCCACTTAATTGTTAACTATACTTTTAATTTATGGCCTTTAATTTTTGGTCACTATTGTTTTAAGCATAGGTAAATTTAAAAAAAAAAACACGTAATATAAATAAATCAAAGGCTGTAATCTATATAGAGATTAGTCGAAAAGAAATTACTTCCAATATCTCTTCTTATCAAATATTTTAAACTGTTGAAATACTTAAAAACAATTATTGATAGCGATAACATTCAATTAAATAAGTGCAAGAGAAACTATAAATATCAAATCTATAGCATGTATAGAAGAGTGATTTTTTTTAAGATCTTTTGTATTAAATTTTCCTATCATAACGGAATTTCCTTTATTTTAGATAGACGAGCCAAGTTTTGCGAATCCGTAGTGAGCCAGACAGACATATTGACGTGTCTCTTGATAAATTACATAGCTTCAACAAGAGAAAAGTATTATTTTAGTGGAGATCGGTACCGAGTAGAGTCAATAACATCAGGAAGTAGTCGCTTCCGTTGGCGAATGTTTACGACTAGAGAGACATTTCGGGGCTGGTAGAAAGGGGCCAGGGTCACTATTCACGTGCCCTGTTATCGAAACCATTTAATTAGTTTCCCGATTTAGGCTTTGATAAACATTGTTGTTTCCGTTAAATAATGCCGTTCGCTTTAAATACGAATTTACCACACATTGACGCTGATGTATACATATTATTATTATTATTATTATCATTATTATTATTACTGACATAATGGAACTGTATGGAAATAAAATTGTTTTCACGTATTATTCTATTGGGAAATTTTTTTTCNATCTGGATAAAGCATAGATCGCAGTCAAAACATTTCTCACGCAGGGTAAATCGTGGATGAGATTTGACGTCAAAGAAATCTCAGTTGCCCCCGTGTATCAGTGCCCTATATTGTTCCTCGAAAGATACGAATGAAGCAAAAATCACTTTTATAGATATCATTATCTATCATATCGCTTGCATTCTTTTCTGGCGCCATTCAGATTAGTCACGTGACAATTTTATACTTGGCCTTCATATTATTATTATTATTATTATTATTACTGATATCATTATTTTTCTTAATATTGTTGGCTTTATAAGCTATATTATTATTATTATTATTATCATTATTATTATTACTGACATAATGGAACTGTATGGAAATAAAATTGTTTTCACGTATTATTCTATTGGGAAATTTTTTTTCGGGGGAACTAGATAACTTTTGTGACGTTTTACGTGTGGTACAACATAGAGATATCGCCTTTGGCCCACAAACAGTCGTTGCCATCTCGTAACTTTATATATCTGTAGCAGTTCGAGTGACCAACTCGAATAGATTGTGATAAAACTTGTTATCAGCTTGTGTTAAATCTTAATATGTATAATCAATGCTTTCCCTTAAAAAATAAAATAATTTAAAAAATCGATCAAATAATATATTGAATATCTCTCAAATGAGAAATGCCAAAATAATGAAGATTTATCTCTTTTAAAAAGAAGTTGAATAATAGTTTCATTCCTATAAATCAGTGTAAATTTCGATCTATATTTTCGATTTAAATGTTTGAAAATTAACAAACCAGCTGTTAAATATAAATTAAAACCTGTGTAAACCGGAATCGCAGGATATCGAATCATTTGTTCCGTTTTATACAGGTTTTACTGTAATTGAAAATCAATTCTTAAAAATTGATTACAAAAGCGTCAATAATTAGAGCCTGGTGTTAATTTTCAACGTGTCTATATAATTATTAAATCTAAAAAATATGTATTAATTCTTTCTAAATAGAAATTACTACTTATTTCTGGATATTTAAAATGATTTCAAGTATTAAATCATAGAAACTTATAAAATGGAGAAAAAGTGAACTTCTATTATGTATTATATACGCGAGAGAGCATATATTAAATAATACATTTAATTGGGAATTTTGTCAATAAAAGAATCAATAAAACTGTCAAATTTAACTCGTTTTTATAATTTTTAGTTAAGAATATGAAGTAAAAATGATTTTTCATCATCTATAAAATAATTTTGACACATATTTTTAAAAATTTCCTTTCAGTTGAACTTAATTCGAGATTAATTATACAAAATAAATTTCTTGAAAAGTATTATTTAAAATCATTTAAAATCCGAATTTTCCTTTAATAATTGGATTAAATAATCGAAAATTTTTGACAGTTCAAGAATATTTTTCTTTATAAACTTAATTATATTTCTTCATCTTTCTCCTATTTATAGGATTAGAAACATTTATGGTAAGACTTCGAATAATGTATTGTAATATCAGTGTTTCTAAATTGGAGAAAAAATTGATCACTTATAGATTAAAAAAAAAAAAAAAAAAAAATTTTTTTTTTTTTTTTATTTTTTTTTTTT
>NW_019384771.1:145144-209988 GCF_000671375.1 Centruroides sculpturatus
CATAACATCGCATTATGTTAATTGTATGGTTTTCATTAAGCAAGCTAATGTTTATTGCTGCAGTTTTTCATCAGTTTGGGTTAATTAAAATGCTGACCACATACATGCATTGACACGCTCTATAAGATTACTCTCTTATTAATATAATTAGGTAGTGGACAGCTTACGAGGAGATTGTATAACTAAACGTTTAAAAAAAAATTACGTATAATATTTAAACATATCAGCAATTTATCATTTTGGCTAGGTTTTTATTATATTAGACAAAATTGCTTTTATTTTCCCTATCGTAACGCTTGCTAAATAAATTTATAAGAATTTTTGGGTATAATTACAGTTTCTCCAGAAGATGGCGCCACTTAATTGTTAACTATACTTTTAATTTATGGCCTTTAATTTTTGGTCACTATTGTTTTAAGCATAGGTAAATTTAAAAAAAAAAACACGTAATATAAATAAATCAAAGGCTGTAATCTATATAGAGATTAGTCGAAAAGAAATTACTTCCAATATCTCTTCTTATCAAATATTTTAAACTGTTGAAATACTTAAAAACAATTATTGATAGCGATAACATTCAATTAAATAAGTGCAAGAGAAACTATAAATATCAAATCTATAGCATGTATAGAAGAGTGATTTTTTTTAAGATCTTTTGTATTAAATTTTCCTATCATAACGGAATTTCCTTTATTTTAGATAGACGAGCCAAGTTTTGCGAATCCGTAGTGAGCCAGACAGACATATTGACGTGTCTCTTGATAAATTACATAGCTTCAACAAGAGAAAAGTATTATTTTAGTGGAGATCGGTACCGAGTAGAGTCAATAACATCAGGAAGTAGTCGCTTCCGTTGGCGAATGTTTACGACTAGAGAGACATTTCGGGGCTGGTAGAAAGGGGCCAGGGTCACTATTCACGTGCCCTGTTATCGAAACCATTTAATTAGTTTCCCGATTTAGGCTTTGATAAACATTGTTGTTTCCGTTAAATAATGCCGTTCGCTTTAAATACGAATTTACCACACATTGACGCTGATGTATACATATTATTATTATTATTATTATCATTATTATTATTACTGACATAATGGAACTGTATGGAAATAAAATTGTTTTCACGTATTATTCTATTGGGAAATTTTTTTTTCGGGGGAACTAGATAACTTTTGTGACGTTTTACGTGTGGTACAACATAGAGATATCGCCTTTGGCCCACAAACAGTCGTTGCCATCTCGTAACTTTATATATCTGTAGCAGTTCGAGTGACCAACTCGAATAGATTGTGATAAAACTTGTTATCAGCTTGTGTTAAATCTTAATATGTATAATCAATGCTTTCCCTTAGAAAATAAAATAATTTAAAAAATCGATCAAATAATATATTGAATATCTCTCAAATGAGAAATGCCAAAATAATGAAGATTTATCTCTTTTAAAAAGAAGTTGAATAATAGTTTCATTCCTATAAATCAGTGTAAATTTCGATCTATATTTTCGATTTAAATGTTTGAAAATTAACAAACCAGCTGTTAAATATAAATTAAAACCTGTGTAAACCGGAATCGCAGGATATCGAATCATTTGTTCCGTTTTATACAGGTTTTACTGTAATTGAAAATCAATTCTTAAAAATTGATTACAAAAGCGTCAATAATTAGAGCCTGGTGTTAATTTTCAACGTGTCTATATAATTATTAAATCTAAAAAATATGTATTAATTCTTTCTAAATAGAAATTACTACTTATTTCTGGATATTTAAAATGATTTCAAGTATTAAATCATAGAAACTTATAAAATGGAGAAAAAGTGAACTTCTATTATGTACGCGAGAGAGCATATATTAAATAATACATTTAATTGGGAATTTTGTCAATAAAAGAATCAATAAAACTGTCAAATTTAACTCGTTTTTATAATTTTTAGTTAAGAATATGAAGTAAAAATGATTTTCCATCATCTATAAAATAATTTTGACACATATTTTTAAAATTTTCCTTTCAGTTGAACTTAATTCGAGATTAATTATACAAAATAAATTTCTTGAAAAGTATTAAGATCATTTAAAATCCGAATTTTCCTTTAATAATTGGATTAAATAATCGAAAATTTTTGACAGTTCAAGAATATTTTTCTTTATAAACTTAATTATATTTCTTCATCTTTCTCCTATTTATAGGATTAGAAACATTTATGGTAAGACTTCGAATAATGTATTGTAATATCAGTGTTTCTAAATTGGAGAAAAAATTGATCACTTATAGATTAAAAAAAAAAAAAAAAAAGACAATTACTGCTAACAAGACAAGTATTTCACCGGGAAATTAACTTGCTTTTGATATTGTGTGTGCAATTACAGAATACAACTCAAAATCACAAGAATTTACGCTTAATTATACGTTTGAAGAGAAAGGAATTAATGTCAATTTGATAGATTGATAAAGGAAACAGTAATTTTAATTACATCGAGGATTTAAATTTGATTAAGATCAAATTCACAAATCTTTATATTAGATTTGTGTTAAAAATCCTATTCGAGCAAAAATCAAAGATTCTAACGTAGTATTTAATGCAACAAAACTTTATTTTCATCTATTTTCGAACATGTAATAGTTTATTTTTAAGGAGATTTAATTTGCGGAATATTTCATTTATTTACTACTGGTATTTAAAATTGTTAATGTATAACAGTAAGAATAATTAGAATCATTTAATGTGTCTGTCTTAAGATTTTTAAAATGACAATGCATGAAAAATGTTATTTATAAACCTTTAATTTCTCTTCTATATACATTATGTTCAAAACTTTTTGAATACAAATTACAAATTTCACAAACCTAGAAAACAGTTTTCAGTTAGGAAAGTAAAATTAGGACATTAATTTTTCTCGAAAAAAGGAAAATATATATATTAAACATTCGTATACAATAGAATGATATTTAATGAACAATCATTTAAAAAGAAAAAAAAATCCAGAAACTGGAAGTTTAGTTATTTAACAAATGAAGACAAAACGAATAAATTTCATGGAATGTTGAGTATGGAAATGTTTCGACAGCCGCAATTGTTTCACTTCTTTCAAAAACAACAGCCTTACGAAGAAGGCTTCCGGAGTTTCAGTTCGGCTAACGACCTCCTGGAATTTCTTAACTATATCTCGAACGGAAACGAAATTGTAAACAGGCAAAACTTGTCCTTTTTTTAGGCTTAGATTCCCCTAAGCAGAACACAATTTTGAGTATTTTGTTTCGAAAATTTCGAAACTTGACTTTCTAAATATTCTAACTTTCAAATGCCACTTATTTTTGATCCACTAGCAGAACATTCCGATCTCTATTTCGTTGATGAAGATGCTATAGATACAGTTGATCTATAAGAAGTTGTCTGCCCCGAGACCAACGTTATCATTTTCTCTCTTCGGTGAACTTTCAAATGCTTAGCTAGATGATCCGATCTGGAAAAGCGTTTCTCGCAAATATGACAGTTATAAGGCTTTATACCTGAATGGGATCTCTTGTGTCGAGCTAGTTCGTCCGATCGAGAAAATCTCCAGCCACATCCCGGCCATTGGCAAGCAAATGGTTTTTCCCCTGTATGACGTCTCAGATGAGCTTTCAAGTGAGAACTTTTCGAATAAACTTTCGTACACCCTTGGTACGTGCAGTGAAATATCTTTTCTTCTTCCTTATTCGAAGATTGTCTGGAATTGGTCCTCCTTCCACCAACGACCGCGCTAGGAACATTCATAGAAAATGCTGGATTAGCTGGTAGCATGTTTTGTCTTTGTCTCTTGGCTGGTGGAATAGGAGCCATTGACATATTCACATTTTGAGACGCCACATAATTTCTAGGAGCATAGCTGGTCGGTGGAAGAGTTTGCTGCTGATAATCCTCTAACAGTATCGACGACAACGAGTTAAGATCAACTCCTAACACTACCATATCTTGTTCGGAAGTAGTGGTAGGAGGCACAGGCTCGAAATTTCCACAAGGCATTATCCAACAATTTGAAGTAGTTTCTTGATAAATATTATTCTGCCAGTTAGACTGGAGATCGGGCTGCTGCAACCAGTTACAAGGGGTATTTTGATCCGATTCATCTGGAAAGAGATAATCTTCTATAATCTTTAAGTTTCTATCTAGTATTCTATCTCCGGGAGAAGGTGGAAACAAATAGTCGAGGTAAGCATCCACTTCTAAATTATCCAACGACCAACTGTCGCAAGATATTCCTTCAGCACTGATATCACTGCTGTCATCGTCTGACGAGTTAAGTTTTTGAAGAGTCCAACTTTCCCTCTCCATACTAGAACAGAGTGGTAAAAAATCTTCCATTTCTGAAAATTAAAACAAACGTAAAAAATACTGTTCCATATAAATCGAAATAATCTATTAATTACAACATAAACTTTAAGTTACAAGCGTATACAAGTATGCTAAGTCGAACAATCGTTTATATTGAGTAGCACCGATAGGTCCACGATAGCGATTGGCTAACGGGCTAGTTGGGGAGGGATTTGGATTGCCGCGTGGTTTCCATTCAGAATGTTATCTGACAGACAAACAAACTTCATCGATAGAATACAGGCAGAAGTTAACAGGTTCAAGCTTAAACAATGCATACGCATCACGAGGTTAACATTAGACATTAGATTAAAGCAAACATCGTTTTATGCAGATGACAAAGTATTTTACAAATATTAAATATGTAAATAATAATAAAATGAGGAAATTCAATACAATGTGTACTGACAATTATAGTTGGTACTGATAAATAGATGCTTTTATAAGAGAATTGGAATATAGAAAATATTTCATTTGCAAATAATCCTAAGTTTATTTTAATCAAATACTTTGCTAAAAAGTTAAAACTTATGTATAAAAAAAAATAAATAATTTGTTTTATGTAAAATTTTTAAACTTAATATTATCCGATCTAAAATTTGATAAATACCTTAAATAAGTTTATTTATTTAAGCAATTTCGTTAATACAACTAAATATAAATAACAACATCTGGATAAAGCATAGATCGCAGTCAAAACATTTCTCACGCAGGGTAAATCGTGGATGAGATTTGACGTCAAAGAAATCTCAGTTGCCCCCGTGTATCAGTGCCCTATATTGTTCCTCGAAAGATACGAATGAAGCAAAAATCACTTTTATAGATATCATTATCTATCATATCGCTTGCATTCTTTTCTGGCGCCATTCAGATTAGTCACGTGACAATTTTATACTTGGCCTTCATATTATTATTATTATTATTATTATTACTGAGGAAGATCAATACAGTATTAAAAAAGTTTCGTAGGATATGTAGGCTTTGTGAATATCTCTAATTTAATTTCATAAAAGTATGAAACAAAACTAACCTTAAATAAAATGATTAAAACATAAATTTAGTTTTATTACATTTAATTCTACAAGAAAATATTTTGCTTATAGCTTATCAATTGATCTAAAAGACTATTCTTCTATTTTATATAATTTATTGATCTGATTTAAGCTACTTAATCTTTTACAAACCTTAAAAAACTAAATAGCTGAATAAATCATTTAAAAAATTAAAAATGTATTCTTAAATTTTAAGAACAAAATGTTAAGTATTAGATTTTACTGATTTCGATTGATAGAAAAACAATACAGCTCTTATCGGGAGTGCAGAGTTCAAGATATTGTTGGGAGATAGAAAACATGCTGATAGAAAATTATCTCTGCTATAATAAGATTTTAAATTAAGATAAAAAATATGTAATTCTATTAGAAAATGGTAAGAATCGAAATTGCATAACCTGTCTGTACATATCTACGAGTGCTCCTAAACTAAAAAAAAATACCTTTATATAGATCAAGAGAAATCAAACTCTATATTTAGATTTTTCACTTAAGTTCAAATATCCTTACCCTAATATTTAATCGAATGATACGCATAAGTAAATCTGAAACAATGTTTAAATCGATACAATTTAAATATTTAAATCTAGATATTAAAACTAGTAAACATGTTTTGCAATAGGATTGTATAAAAAAATAATTTTAAAACTTGATATATTATTATATAAAAACTTAAGTTGTATCAGTAATAATTCAGAGAAAAATTAATTCTTCTAACCAGAAGATTTTAATAATCAATATATATATATATATATATATTCACGTTTTCAAAAGCCGGTGTTCTAGTTAAAGAAGCATATACGTGACCATTCACTCATATTTCATGTCTAAGATTTACGTGTAGAATGTAATCAGTATATCTGCTATTAAGAATTGTTCAAGTATGTTTAAGTACACTCGGCCTTATCTAACTCATCTATATTGAGATATTAGAGAGCAAACTCGATCGAAAGCAATTTTAGGATCTCGATTGTATAATTAAAAAACAAAAAACTCAAGAATTGATTCCCTACAAATAATTATTGTTTAAAATTTAAATAAAATAAATTAATACCCTTGAAAATAATTACATTGCATAAATAAATTAGTTAAAAGATATAAACAGCATAAAAAGAAAAGATATATTGAAGAATTAACGGATTTTTTTTCATTGAAAACTACTGCAAAATAAGTGCCGACTAGTTTATTAAAATATAAATAAATCTTATCACATTTTAGATAATTAGTATACAATGAAAAATTGAAAATTATTCAATGAAACCAATAGATAAGCAGTTATATCTTATCGAAAACTTAGTTTTATTTATTGCTGAGCGATCATTTACATATAGGAAAAAATATATATATTCAAAATTGTTACCTGAAGATCTGTTGTAATTGTTATTCATATACGAAAAAATTAAAAAAAATTTCTTGAAATTTTCTTAGAAATTTAAATGAATGAAAGATCGAACGGAAACTGCCCTCAGCTACAGTAATTGGCGAAAGGAAACGGAAGCAGTTTATATTCCGCTAAGAACGACATCCCGGGTATGACGTTGCTCGAAACCATGCAAATTTAACAAAATGTCCCTAAATCTTGACCAAATATGGTATAGGACCTGTAACAGTGACTTCCACAATATTTTTTTTCGAATTTAAAAATTTTTTGATATAAAGACCAAATATTTAAATCGAGAATTGCTACGTCGATATCGAAAATATTATTGAATTGCGAAACGAAAAGATTTACAACGAAGAATTAAATTTAAGCGAATTTTGATAGAATTAACTGATTTAATTTTAATTTATTATACGAGAACTTCCTCTATCTTTTCAGAAGAAAAAGTAAAACCTATTCGCATCAGAATATCAAATAATTCGGAGAGAGATTAGAACGTTAAACTATATTAAAAAAAGTTTTTATATTTTAAAACTTCTCATAATAGAGAAGTACTTGTTACTTCGATTAAGAAATAATTTTTTCCCCTTTTTTTTAATGGATAAACAGGTTATAAAACTCGAAAGATATTAATAACCTATTACGCTAGATCACTATAAATAATACGAAAGTCAAACGTTAGAAATAGGTTTCATATATACAAATATATAAAAAGAAACTTCCAATCACTGAACATTTATAGAGATTAAAATAAAAAAAAAAAAAGATAACTTAGATCAGCAAACCTCCATAGATTTATTTCCATCTCTACAGAATGATAATTCTCGCCCTTGATCTGTTGATACTCGTCAGCTGATTGGAACACACATACCTCCTGTTGGGGTCCGTCGATTATCTTCTCCCATTCAACACGATAAAGTAACTAATTATTGATTAATTACAAAATGATTTTTATTGTAATTCTGATTAAAAATTAAGTAAACAGGTCAAGGAGAAAGCAATTATTTTATTCTATATGAATAATTATTTTAAATAATAAATCTACAAAAAAAAAAAGTTTTTAAATGGTCTATAGATTTTAGAATTTATGTTATAGGAAATAATAAAACAAGTGTTGATTGATATTGATGTTACTAGAGAAAGCATTCTCTTTTATCAGTTCATTTGAGTAGAAGACAGTTTATGCCTTACATCTGACAGTTGAAATAGCATTTCTATCAGATTCCCTACATTTTATTCGGCAAATTGAAGAATTTTGAACGGAAAAAAAAAGAAAGAAATAATAGAATGGAAGTAGATAAATCTGTTATTTTTGTAACAATTTTGCACCTCGAATTGGCTTAAACTAATAAAACTGAAAGAAAATAACATAAACAACAGAATCAATACTTGAAGCTTTTGGATTTTTTGATTGAAAAATATTGAGGAGGGAACAGAACAGTAATCTTAATTTAAGTTTTTATATAAACAGATCTAAATTCAAATACATACACGGAGTTTAAAATGTATTATTAATCATTTACAATATTTTACGATCGAATACCTTCGAAGTATAAACACTAAATGTCCTCATTCGCGACCAACAATCAAGAGTTAAAAGTTTAACCAATAAGCGTTCGCGTACTAAAAGCCAATGATAATTGGTTAATTTATAATTCTCATTCTTGATTATTAGTTGTGAATACGGTCGTAAGGTTTATCGGAAACAAAACTTAAAATCGTAGAAGATAACGTACGATAATTATTTAAAATTAAAACCTGGATGTAGAATTTTAATCATATTATGACCGATTTATCCTCATTTATAATTATTTTGAAATTTTATTATGATTAAAATATTAGCATTGTATTGTGTAAAATCACTTAAACGACACTTACGAGGTCAGATTTTAACTTAAATGGTAGATTAAAAAGAATTTATTTATTATTACCTTGCAATTGAATACTCAAATCTTTTTACAAACGTGTTGAAACGATCAATGTCTAACGAAACATCTCTTTTTAACGACGCTTCGCCACTCATTTACATTTTATAATACTCCATTCCGAATTCTCTAAAATGAAATAAGATATTTTACAAACAATTATTATTTATTTTTAATTTAGGAAAAAAATTTTAAAAATTAGCCAAACTTTAAATTCTAAAATATTTTAAAATAATAAATATTAAATTTATTTATTTTAAAAGTGAAGTACTTTAGTAGCCTACTTAGACCTTAATTAATTTCTGTTTCAAATATTTATTTTGCAAGAAATTAAGCAATTAAAGCATAATTTTATTTTTAATTGTTAAATTTAATAATGTGTGAAATATTCTGTATTTGTTCTCTCTTTCTATTTTTATTATTATTATTTTTTTCTTTCTTTTTGGAATTATATTACGGCGCCAACATTAGTTTTGACGTAAATTATTATCTGAAAATATCAATTATCTTATAACATTTGTATTTAACAAATGTTTCTCGTCAGATTACATAAGTAAAAATATCTTTGGCCTCTGATCTACGATTTTAATTACAGTTTCTAATAGTAATTGTTATCAAGGACATGTATATCTGATTTTAAAACAATGGATTAAACCAGTTTTAGTTTTTTAATGATATCCATTATCTTCGAAGAATATATTCAAATGTCCTTTGATGCTATCAACGTTAAGAATGGGCCAATTCTCGTATTCTCGTAGAAATATTAGACTTACCTTCAAAGACCTTGAATTGGTAAGCTTCTGTTGATACTCCATTGATACAAGTTTTAATCATTCATCTGTTTAAAACTAGAACTCTGATATCATGAAAATAAAAAAAAGAAGAGAAATTTTTTAATATTATATTCACATCTTCTAAAATTATTATTATTGTTGTTATTCTTTTATTTATGTATATATATATAAACTTTCATAAAATACGTTGTATGCATTGGCGTCGAAGCATAAAGGACAGAGGGAACATGTCCCCAATGTTTCTATACCAGCAAATTGTCACTCTCCCTGTATATTTTTTACACCAAATTACAAAAGTTAGAAGTAGAAACTAGTATTGTACATAACAGATGCAGTCTAATTTTTCTATATCCACTACAACAATGAGAAATTTTTCTTACTCATTGTCATTGGCCCGACCCTCCAATATATATATACAAATCAACACTGATGATTGTGCGTGTGTATTAGAGAATTTGTCTACTTAAAATGTTTACTAATTGTTAAACAAGTTAATGCTAAACAGGTAATTGGTAAATTAATTGTTAATCTTTAACTAATGGATGCCGAATGTACAGTACTATACAGTACATATAAATAATGACAATTGCACTATCATAAGCATTACAGATCTAAGATTTTAAGTGCATATTCTATAATTATTTACCATATAGATCATTCTAAACATGAATTAAAAAAAAAAAAATTTGTCCTTCCAAAATATTATAATTCTAATTAAAACTGATTAAGTTGATTATATTTTTGTATTACTTGTTGACATTCCGTAGGGATGCAGGTGATACCTTTTATCAATTATATATTGGAGGAGTAATCCGATTCCTCAATGATACATGATCCTAGAAGGCTGAAATATTTTAAGAAAATTTCTTTTAATAAAAATATTATTTTTATTAATCAACGCAACATTTTTATTATTAGTTAAATTTCTATGATTATTAAGATAAATGGTTTACAATCATTAACGTAAGCTAAAAAATATAACCCGTTTAATATAAGTAATATTAATAGCTGTAGCTTGTTCAATTCATTATAAAAATAAATCATTTTAGAGTTATTTACGAGATAAATTATATCTCATGTAATAATAAAAGCCTAGAAAAGATCCTATTAAATAACATTTTTATCAGCCACGTGTAACAACTAATACTGACTTCTCGAGAAAACAAAACAAAACTTATCTGTGACAATTTTATCACGAATTAATACAGTTGAAGATATTCTGTTGCCTATCACTCTTGATTTACAACAATTTAACTGTAAAATCGTCTTCGTTCCTTAAAATATTCTTCGAATTTTAATACTTAGTTTCCAAAAGCAATAATTGAACATAAATTGCATGATAAATTTTTATTTAGTTAAATTCCATTTTCATACTTAACGAAGAGAAGCTCGTATAAAAAAAAAGGGGGAGAGAATTAAAGAAGATAAATACATTAATGCAAAAGTGGAAAGAAGCTTGAAAGATAATATTTCGAAAATTACAAATGATAAGTAAATGATAAGATCAATTCATTTTTATCAACATTGTTAGAATTTCACGTACTTGAGAAATAAGATTTATTTGATTTTCTTGCAATTCTTACTTTTTGAACAATGTATTTTCCCTTTTTTAATCTTTTATCTAGGGTCAATTTTTTTTCAAATTTATATTAGATTATTTTATACAATTGGATAAAAGAAATGATAAAAGAAAAGCAAACCTTTCCCTGTTATATCTGCTTCATAGCAGGAGAAAAAAAAAAAAAAAAACATTTTAAGGGTAATATTTAAAATTGCTATCGACGTGGAGCAAATAGTTTTTAATATGAATTTTTGAAAAGATTTTGCATATTTTGTGTTCAGATACAAACTTTAAATCCGAACGGTCATTCACTAGATTTTTGTACCTTTATACTAAGATCAATAATGTCGATACGCATCGACAGTAGGGATTCATTTAAATAATTTTTATCTGTAGATAATCGATACCATTAATACATAAATGAGCGAATCGGTAAGCTTTAATTATGCAAAATAAAAGAATGAAAACTTAGTACAAATACGAGTTATCGAACTATTAGTCTACTGTACAGTACTGTTATACTGTATTTCGGAGTTATGAGTCTATAGTTTAGTAAAAATGAACAATCGATTACGTAGTAAAGAATAAATAAATCATTAATTTTTTTCCATAAAACTTTTTTTTAATTTAATCACTTATTATAAAAATATTCAAATCGTTATAATATTAACAATTAAATTAAAAATAAATAAATTTAAAAAATTTTGAAGGATAAAATTGATTTTCATTTAATTTATTTCTCTAATAAGAAGTGATTTATATTAATATATAAGATTATAAATTAATTTTCCAAATCTTGTATAGGTTCTCTTTAAAATAAGAAATATTTTGTTACAAAATTTATAACTTTATGCAAACTGAAGTGAAATAAAGAAAGTAAAATCAATAATTTATCATTTTGACTTTATATTAATACAATCAATCATATTTACATTGATTTTTTTTTTCTTTTATAGATTAAAAATACACACTGAAATGTAGAATTTAGGATTTTTATTTTATTCCAGGAATAAATTAAAAAGTTTTCTCGAAATTTTAAAATGTATACATATATACAGTTGTGGTTAAGACCTTCCACGACCCATGGACATAGGAGATTGGAGGTTCCTCTACATAATTTTACATCATAAACTAATAATGTTTAGTTGTGGCGATAGAATTATTTATAAATTATACAATTACAACGTTAAAATGGCTTTATTTTTTCAATTTAGGACCCTCAAGACCGGGATTCGAAGGTGCCCCGTGTGCCTACGAACAATCCGGCACTGCATATATAGGCCTACACATAATTTTATTCAGTTTATACATATTTTTCAGTTATATACGTATAGTTCTTAATTCGATTTTATCAAATAATAGAAAATTTCTTTGATATCGAATTAAATAATTGTTATGTAAGAAAGCTTAAAATTAAAAATAATCTTCAACCAATCATAATCGTTGTTATATTGATAATTTGAAACGATGCACGTGACAATAGAAATAAGAATAAATACAATATTTTAAACAGACTTATAAACATTATTAGAAAGAAAATGCTTAAACATCAGAAATAAAAAAAATTAGATTAGATTATCATTCAATTTCGATTTTATTTCCTATTATTGATTAAAAATAATATCAAATAGGATATATTTGTTTATCAATTTAGATTTTTTATGTTGTAATTTGCATTAATTAATTAATTTTTTATGGATAATTATAGTCTATTATTTATGTATTTACAATAAAATATTTAAAATATATATATAATAATTGTCGCTGTTAATCAGAGATGGCAGCACTATATAATTTGGTTGTATACAAATGGGTTGTTGGTCGTATCTGTGTGAGGTAGATAAGGTAAAAATATAGTTGTTGATGTGTCCAAACAAAATATTTACTGTAGCTTATTTTTACAATAACTTTAAATAATCCTATGTTATTAATGTTGTCAACTTTAAAGCTAAGTTACTTAATTTTATAATATTATGTAAACACAAAACGCAGAGAAATGAATATATAAGATCTCTTGTAAGAAAATTCAAGAAAAATCGTATTAATAGTTGAAAATAAATAATTTCTCAAAAAATTAACAACGTAATCAAGGATCGATTAATAAATTATACAAAATATTGGAAAATCAAGGAAATTTACTCTACAATTTATTGCATCCTCGTTGTTTTTTCATATGTAGATTTGTAATAATAATGATGCAAAATATTATGAAATATTTATGTAATAATCTACATATTTATTATAGAAATATTTACTATAAAGAATGAAATTTAATAGGTATAATTTAAAAAACAAAATTTTTATTGGTTTAGATGTGATGTTAACAAGATTTATCCTTTTAACAACGCTGCGAATACCAAAAATTAAATGAAAGCAACAGGAGAAACAGAACGAAGGTGAAGGAGAACAGATGATTTGTTCAGATATTTAACAGTTGTGCCTGGAAATTTGATGCCAGGTTTTTAAACTCGTATCATTATAACAAAGGTTAGGTCTATTTTTTTTTTATTATTATACCTTTATATAAATCCAGGACTAAGTTTTAATACTATTATTTTTAAAAAATGTAGTTTCATTTTCCAACGAGAAAGATTAAACTAAATATGAAGATTATTTAGTTCATTGGAAGTATTTTCTTCACAAATTAATTCAAAAATTATTAAGTTAGCAATGACAGATTATATTTAAAAATTTAAAAAAAGTTTTCATAAAATATTTTCTTGAACTTGAATACAGTTAAAGTTAAATCTTTATTATTTGCTTACCTGAATACAAAGTTATCCACATTTCATGTAATATTTTATGGACGTTACTTTTGCTGAAAATAATTACAGAAACTTTTCATGAAAGTAGAATTATACTGATGAAATAGTCCATTAATGAAAGATGAAAGTAGAATTATTATTATTATTATTATTATTATTGTGAATGTAATCAATAAAATTATTCGCAAACAAATTTGGAATTTGGAATTATGTTTTCAAATAAAATGATAATATCTTGCAATATACTCGCATTTGTGGAAAAATGCTAAAATTTAAACATCATAATAAACCTTGACATTAAAAATAAAAACATTTTAATATAAATTAAAGTTTTTTTTATGACTAACAATAAATTAATATCATAAATCTTTTATTACACATTTAAGTTTGAAATACTTAGTTTTTTTCAATCATTAAATAATGTACAAAAAAAAGTGAATAATTCATATACAGTGAAAACTGCTTAGGCGACCACTTGCATTCGACGGGCACCTGTCAAAACGGGCAAAAATTTCTGGCACCGAATAGTTTATCCATAGAGTCTTCGTATAAATTACCTGTATTAAACGACCACCTGTGTAACGCGACCGCGGGCATCGATTTTTGGTCCGAAACAACATACAACACCTGTAATAAGCGACCACTTTCGCAAATGTATCTGGTCTAAACTATTGTTCGAACCCATCTCAACAACGTTTCCCCCTCCTAATATAATGAATTAGTGTAAACTCTCGTTCGAACCCATCCCGGGCACTTCTCCCACCCTTGAAATTAGGTGCAGGTGTTAATAAATTAGTCTAGCAACAAAGGAAATTCATTTCAGTTTGTTGGAAAATGTCCGAAATGCAAAGTGCTGTCGTTAGAAGATCGTATTAAAGTTATCACAACAGCAATTAGCGGCGAAGTTTAACTGTGGGAAAACAAAATTTATTTTACCCTAGACCTACAGTATTTTCCTTGGGGGTGTAAAATATTGTACACGATACAATTAATCGGCTGATCTCATCGTTTGATAAAATCTATTTTTATTTATTTATTTTGAAGCTCATATACAGTACAAGTGCGATAAATAGTTTCTGTATCAACCTACCTTATTTCCACGATATTTTTAGAAAAATAATATCCAAGTAATTTTCGCAGGCAAAATATTCAAAAAACAATAAACGCATTAATGCAAAAATCAGTTTTACTTCCTTTTTCGATTCCGCGATTGTAATGAAATCGTATAATGAGAAAAAATAATAAAATCGTTTTATTATTAATTAATAATTTTTCTTATTGTACTTAATTAATTAAGAAAATATTAAATATTTAAAAAATACAGTATTTTTAAAGTTAAAATAAGATTAAACTAACGAAAACCAAAAGCAAAGTGATGGAGAGATAGGACGCGCTTGTATATTGATGACGTAATACACGTAACTGAGGAGCGAACGAAAAGAACCGAGTCGAATTAATTAAGTCGGAAAAAAGAAAGTGTGCATTATAATCGAGAAAATGCGAGTATTGTATTAATCTTTAAAATATTGGTATTAAATCTGTCTTATAATATCATGACGACTCCTGTAAATCGGGTTATCCGATAAGAATAAAATACAATACCAATATAGCCCTATCGTTGAAAAAATTCGCTTATTTTTGCTCACCTCGAGTTTTGCTTAGTAGAAATGGCTAAAAAGTGCGCAAAATACGTACGGAAATACGGTATTACGACTCTACCTGTATTGGACGACCACCTGTCTAAAAGACCACTTTTTGAAGGAACCGTGGGTGGTCGCCATAGACAGGTTTTACTGTATTTAACATATTTTTCCCTTATATTCTATGTTCAATTTATTAATATAATTACATTTCTGTTCATTTGCATTTGATTTAGTTCAATGTTTAAACAATTTAAATAAATAAAAATATCAAATAGATAAAGAAAAAGTAAACTGACATAATTTAATAATTTATTTTAATTACTGTTATTATCATTTACATATAAATATATATTTAACTATGATAATATGAAATAAACTTTATTTTTCTATGTGTATTTATGTTTCCAATTCGGAAAAAGTCTGAATTTCATATTTTCAGACTCTTGAACTTTGTAAATCAGTAAAAATTCCAACTAAAGTATTGGATGCAAAGTTCAAAAGTCTACAAATGAATGTTTATAGCTATTACCAACGTTCTAATCAAAATATCTGTATTATGTATTCATACAATAGCATTTTGTAATTAAATGACTGAAACAAGTGGCAAATTCAATTTGATAGCTGAACTAGGAAGATGGAATGATAACTTTTACTTTATAATTTTCTTACATACTGTATATTAATTCTATTGTATTATCCTTTTTAAAAATTATAGTCTAATATTTCTAGCATTTCTATATCATATAGAATTATATAAATGTCATTTAAAAACTTAAATTCATTGCATTAGATTATTTGAGTTACTAATGTTATTGATCTAAATTTATCTAAAAGATTTCATTGGAATAATATTTTTGTTATTTAAGTTAAATGTAATCAAATTTAAGAATACTGCAAATAACTTTATCTCGGTATTCGTTAATCTTAGGCTTATAAATACATATTTACATATATTTCTAAAATATGAACTATACAGTATACTGTATATACAGGTACAGTACATATAATGTTTAAAGTTCTCTATAAACCTTTTCAAATTCGAATTTGGCGGTCTCAAGCGCGCAACTGACCACGACACCACGTTATCCGAGCGACTTTTACTAACCTGTCAAAATGTGAACGCACTCCTCTCATTCGTCCGAGTGTCATGGCCGACGACAAGCGTTGATACGTTACGAGTTTTTTTTCCTTGCAACAAGTTTTTTGTATAGATGGTAAGTTTTTCACTATTTTATCTATTTGTGTAGCATTTATTCCTACCCTCAAGAATTTGTTGTTGCACTTAAATAACTTTTTCCATAAAAAATATCATCTTTGTATTTATTTTATAATTTTGTTTTTTTTTATAACGTTATATGGACAAAACGACATACATAGGCAACGGACATAATGACATACCTATGTCATTCAGTCCATAAGAGCTCAGTCAATGAACTTACCTTAACCTCTTAACGTTTTATAAATTATAAAAAAATAACAGCAATAATACAATAATAACGGCAATAATACAGCTGAAATAACTGCACCTACCGAACAACAAGCCGATAATTCATCTCAGGTTCCATCAGCAAACACTGAGCAAGAACTTTTTTAACTCATTCAATTCAATATCATTCATCTGCTGCTACTAAAGAATATCCATCGTCCTCTACTCTTGCTGTGTCTATTGAGGAGATTTCTCCAGTTCTAAAAGGACGTTTTATAAATGGTCAAAGAAAACGTAAGCCAAAGACTCGACAAACCTCTTTAATTTTAACTTCTACTCCTAATATGAAGGCAANTTCATTATTGTTTAAAAGAAATTTTAGTATAAAACTTTATTTCCTTTCTTACATATTATTTACAAACTTATTATCTTTCACATAACAAAAAACTTGCAACGAATCACGTGACTCGACAAACCTCTAGTTTTAACTTCTACTATTAATATGAAGGCAATTAAATCAAAAAATGAGTCCAAAGCTCCGCCAGAGAAAAGGAGACGAAACATTACTAAAAAGTTACTTGAAGAAGAAAATTTTCCTAATAACTGTCATGATGATGAAGAAGACTGTCTATGCATATACCTTGTATTGCGATGATCTTTTTTCACGATCTAAGCCTGGAGAAGACTGGTTATGGTGCTATTGTTTGCTTTGGGCTCACGCTTCTTGCGCTGACGTTTCTAAAAGAACCAAGCGTTTCATTTGTGAACTTTGTCAATAATTTTATAGTTTTTACGTGTATGTCATTTTGTCCCTACGTAATCTGCCATTTTGTCCACAGCATATGGACAAAATGAATTTTGGCTGATCGCAATTAAACTAACAATATTTTTTTCTATTATTTTTATATTATAAATGTTTATTATATTTCATAGGTAAAGAACCAAAGATGATTGGTATAGAATATGACAGTGCTGTGCTTTACCAATACAGAGTTATGAACCTAAAATAAAACCATATGTCATTTTGTACGTATTTCCCCTACTTATGTTTTTACCAACATATCCAATCTGAAGCTTTATTTTAAATGTTAAAAGTTGTTTTTCTGAAAACATGGAAATTAAACTTGTTTTAATACAAGTATAGTGCTTCAATTGTTTTTATAAAAAGTAAACGCAGAGGACATTTGAGCAATTCTNCCCCTACTTATGTTTTTACCAACATATCCAATCTGAAGCTTTATTTTAAATGTTGAAAGTTGTTTTTCTGAAAACATGGAAATTAAACTTGTTTTAATACAAGTATAGTGCTTCAATTGTTTTTATAAAAAGTAAACGCAGAGGACATTTGAGCAATTCTTGTAAATTTTTCGGTTTAATTTTGTAAAAAATGAAATGCTATTTATATCGATAAACTTTTTCTTTCCAACTGTTTTTTTTAATACTGTAAAGCCTTAAAATGGAGAAGGCTTTGTTCATATTTATTACAGTAGGAACTACTTGGGTAACATTTACTCAATCCGTTGACAGAAGCATAAAAAATGCACAATTACTTTAAAAAGTTTACAATTTTAGTGTTAGTACTTTTGTGGGAAATTTGAAAAATACCTTTTATTATTATTTTTTAAGATTAGGTCTCGAAAATGAAGCGAAGTTTGAAAAATGTATATAAAGATTTTTAAGCTTACTTTTGATCCTAAAACCTATCCTTAAAATATTGGCATGTTGTTTCGTTATATTATATACATGTGGTTTCAACATAATGGTTATTAAAATATTAATATATAATGGTTATTAGCTTATTATTATTAAAATAAACTGTAAAAATTACTAACTTTCTAATAAACGTAATACTTAAAATATTATAATTTACAGCAAAAATTATTAAAATATTTATTTATTTTCAGGTGATATATTATGTGAAATGTCACAAAATATATCACAATATGTTCTTATAATGTTAGGTTTATTGACTACAGAGTTGTTTTTGCCATTATCAAAAGGACATGTTTGCTATGCATTAAGCAGTGTAATTGATTACAAATATCAAAGTACCAGAATATCAAGTAATGCATTTGGCATTATACCACGATATATCGACGAAAAAATAATACTCGGCTAGATAGATAGAGTACGACGATTTAATGTCAAAAGTAAAAGTGAGAAAAAAAAACATTCAAATGCACTCCTGAATTGCTAATATATATCAAGGTTAAATAAGAAATGAAGAAACTAAATAATAATATTTATTATATATAATGTTATTGTAAAAAGAGCCACACTTTAGTGAGATTTATGTATTTTTATCTCTTAAATCGTATAAGGCTAATTTGGTGATAAACTCGATTACGATGTTTCCTTTATCCCTATCAACACATTTGTTATAAAGAAATCAACGAAATTTGGATTACATTTCATATGAAATCATATGAAATGCAATTTAATAAATTGTTATACAGTTTGTTTTTTCATTGTTAGTTGTCATTCATCCCATTTAATAATATAAAAGCTATTGTCTGCGGGTATATTTGCGATCCCTTATAACTGAAAGCCGGATGGCCAAGCTGTCAAGGTGGCAGTCTATTGCTTTGGGAGACCAGGGGCCATATTCCGGTCACCGTCTCTGGTCTCTCGTCTCTCACAAGCCGGTCGCTGATTGGCTAATCACTTGGATTAGCCAATCAGCGACCGGCTTGTGACAGATGAGAGACCAGAGACAGTGACCAGAATATGGCCTCTGGAATCTGTTTGGAAACAAACAACCACCATGTTAGAGTGTGGAAGACCACTAGGAAGTGAATCAATCTTATCTTTACCATTGAGTGGCAGACTGCTCCCATTGCTGGCATGCTGTCTGAGGAACCATTTGTATGAGTTACATTACCCATAGTGGTGGTGGAAGAAACATTGATGGCACAGCACTACATCCAGAAAATGCTTCAAATGAAACCCATTTAAAGTGTGCCACAAGATGAGTTGAAGTTTGGAATGCAAATGCTAAAGTGAAACCATATATGTGGTGCATGCACAATTCTTAAATTTTCCACTGGCTTCATATTTAGATGCATGGCATTATGTTGGCGATGGCTGGTGTGGTTAGAAACCTGTCCAAGCAGGATCAGCAAACAGTAATTCAGTTTTTAACAGCTAAGGGATGCAAAGCAGTGGAGATTCATTGGAGAATGGTTGCTGTGTGAAGAGAAAAGAGTATGTCAAAGATGACTGTTATTGATTGATTGCAAATGTTCCAAGAGGGCTGAGAGGAAACAGCAGATTTGCCATGTTTTAGCCAAGTGTGCAAAATCATGACCAATAGCCTGATTATGATCATTGACAGTGCTTCCATGATTACGCAAGTGATTTTGACATTTATGTTGGAACTATATAGGATTTTCTCCTATAACTTGGAGTACCAGAAATATATTGCCAATGGATATCCCACATGCTAACTGAACATCACAAGGAACAGTAAATGGACTCCAGCTTACAGTATTTGATGCACTACAGTAACAAAGGTGACAATTCCTATGGTGCATAGCATCAGGAGATGAAACTTGTTCACTACGTTTCATCTCCTTCCAATAGGAAAGTCTGCAACATGCAGTGGCTCACCCAAACCTAAAGAAATTCAAAACACAGCTGCCACCCAAAAAGGCTATGCTGAATGCATTCTTCAACATGCAGAACCCATCTTACTGGAGTTTAAAGACTCCAATGATCAATACCCACCAGTATAATCAATAATCTGCATATGACTAAAAACAAGTGACCTGGCATGCTGTTTTCAGGAGTCATCATTCTCCATGACAATGCATAGCCATACATCATGAGGGTAATTGTTGATGCACTAGCCCATAAGAAATGGGAGGTTCTTGAACATTCTGCACACAGTCCAGATTTGTCACCATGTGACTCATCTTTTCAGACTGTTAAAGAAATTCCTAAAGGAAGAACGATTCAACACTGATGAGGACGTAAAGGACACAGTTCAGGATTAATTCAAGCAGCAACCAAAATCTTTCTTTGAAGACAGAATTCATTGCTTACCAAAACAATAGGATGCCTGCTTAAATGCCAAGGTGATTTCTTATGAGAAACACTGTATACAGTAAGCTTCATTAAATACTAGTCTTTTTATTTGCTTGTGTTTGATCTTTCCTTTCTTCCTTGTCTGATAGCTATGCATCTTGAATGTGTTTCATTTAAAAAAAAACTTATATTTGTATATAAATATAAAATACAACAATTAAGGAATTAATATTAATAAAAACATTAAATTTTCATTGTCTTTTATTTACCTCTTGGAAGAGCCTGGACATTTCACACACCAGGCACATGGAAGGATCATCTTGGAACTGGCAGACATGGCGATCAGCAAGAAAGTAATCTCGAAGAAGAGGGGTGTGCGTCAGAGCTTGGACAATACAATTCATAAAACAAGTGTTTCCTAAATTTATCAATCCACGTAGGCCTAAAATGCAAATAATTTTAANTTTTAATTAACTCTTCACATCCAGATGTCAGTGATTTGTTTTTAGAGTGAGCTTTTGCAATTCGGGGATTCCCCTTGTACATGATACTTACCATCGACAAGTCGCTATTACATCATTCTGAGTTTCGCATTAAAAGGTATAAACTGTAATTGTTTTAAAATTAAATTTTATTTTAGCGGTGTTTTGTTCATTTTTATAATAAGTAGCGAGTTTAAATTTTGCTGATTTCAAGTTGCAGTATTAAGCAGCCTATTTCTTTTAATTTCTGCAAACTTTTTTATGCGGTTTTAAGTTAATTTTAACTCGTTGTTTTGGTTTTATGCGATTTTATAAAATTATGGAACATATCCCTACTTTTTCAAGGCAAGCAAAGTCTTTTTTTATGCGAATTTTTTATATGCGCTTCTCTGTAGAACGTATCCACCGCATAAAAAGAGACCTTACAGTATTATAACAACGCGCGATTTCATGTAAACTCTCTCTCTTTCTCGCAAACTCTTCGATGTCGCTCTAGTATCAAATATCTATTTGTCTCGCTACTGCTAGCCTATACATCAAATAAAAAAAATAAACGGTTATTTGTTTTGTTAACCTGGTATCTGAGTGTCTTGCTTCCAACGCTGTCTCACACTCCTCCATCCCGAATCCGCACGCGACCGTTCAGGTGACCCAGTAACAAAAACCAAATTGCCGTCGCGGCTTGTGTCGAACGGGACACAGTGGTGCCATCCTGACGAGGCATCGAAGAGGTGCCGACCCTCCGGTCACAATTTTAAGTAATAATTTTAATATATTTTTTAAACTTTTAAATACGCTTTTATTGGTAATGTTTTTTCGACATTAGGAGTGAGAGATAATGGGTTATATCCACTCTATCATTTTACTAGAGAGGTAAGTCACCTCTCTAGTCATTTTAAAGATTAAATGGAGAACTGAGAAGTTGGCAGGTATTTAAAAATAATGCAGTTCAGTCTCCTTTTAATGAATATAACTTTCAAGTGGTCACAAAGAGTGCAGTTGAATAACAGACCGTCTCAGGTATAAAAATAACTTCAGCCCTGTTAGATGCCTAAATTTATAAACATTTTTTTATATGGAAACTGGACTTACTGGAAACTGAATTTTTAATTTTTTTTAAATAAGTAAAAAATCCTTTCTATGACTAAAGAAGTAATACAATGTTGTAATATTGTACAATTAAAATGTTTTATATTTTAAGTTTGCAAAGTCATATATATGTACTGTACATATATATATATATATATATATACNAACATTTGTAAAGTTTCACGAGCACTTTGATATCCAAATCCTATTTACCAATCCAGTTTCTTGTTTCAATCAGAAAGTAATTTTCTTTCTCCTATTAAGATCTTCAAAAATCTGTGTTAAATTATTACCTCAAAATTCTACAATTTTTTTTCCTACAAGATTATGTGTTTGCTTAGTAGAAACTATATTTAATACTTACTTTTATAGCTGATTGTGATGAGAAAAATGAACGATAACTGCTGCAATTTTGATGTTTTTCTTATTATAAGCATCGAATGTATTGGTAGTATAAATACGATTGAAGCATAAAGTAATGTATGATAGATTGAAGAAAAAGTAGGATATAGAATATATGAACGAATAGGTTCTATTGTGTTATCATTTTTGTAATAGTAATTTTATTACGATGAATTCTTTGCATGCTTTCCAGCATTTGATGCCTAGTAATCCAGGCAACGCCTTTCATACAGTAAACTATATGTCATTTACATCTGCAGATATTTCGCAATGCAAATTTCTTCGATTTAGAAATTAAAATCTTTTTCACAATTGCGTTTCTCATGTTTTGCAGAACACGTCCTCTAAACACGTCACTACAATTTATTATTTACATGCCGCTATACAGCTTTGAACAGCCCTTAACATATTAATTTATTACAAATATATTAATTTCTTACTAATATTCATACAAAAAGTTGTAACAATCTTTCTAAATTAAATTAAATGACATATTACGAGAATTTATAATAAGAAAATTCATACAAATATAATAATGTGTCATTAATGGCATTTTCGTACATATTGTTTCTATGAATTTAAACTGATAAAATACCAGGTTATTAAAGTATTATTATTAAAAATTACGTAATTGTCATTATTGGTAATTTTTGGAGTATAAAATTTCGAATATGAAATTTTCTTTCGCGTAATATTGCCTTTAAAAAATAAATACTGTATATCCGATCCATCTATTCGAAGGTAGTTCCATCTTCCCATAGATCTCGATCTCGAAAAGAATAATAATTTGAAGATGAGGTTGGTAAATTTATCCTATTTACGAATTTCTTTCTAAATAGCGCAAAAAATTATATAATAATTTATGAAAAATAAAAGTCCTCTCTTGCAAAATATTTGATCCAGTATTTGGTAATTTTTCTATCCAAATATTGTCCGCTTTTTTATTAAATTCAGCCATTTTCTTAGCAATTAGATCATCCCTGTCTCCGTAAATCAATAGTATCGGTACCTATAAATTATAAAGAATAAAAATGATATATAATAAATAAAAATTTTTTAATAAATTAAGAAAAACTTACATTTAAATGCTCAAAGTCATTGAGTTTCATTTGACTAGGAAAAATAGAAGAAAGAGTAATCAATCCATCAACTTGGAAGCTGTGCTTGAGTACATAAGGAGCAGCAAACAATCCACTTATGGAAGGAGCCACAATAACAATATCATTAACTTGCAATTTTCGAAGTAGTTCTTCGAAAAATTCTAATTTTTGATGAGATAATATTGCTTCTTTCGAACTCCTGCCATAACCTAAAAAATTCCATAACATTTATTACAGTCCTTCCCACTTAAAGTAAAAAATATGTAGTTAAATGAATAACTATTTCACATAAATCACAGCAACATGCAAAAACGAAAATCACAATTTCACAACGTTAAAAAAGCTGGCACATATATTAATGTCGACTCGACTTAAGAGCGATGCAAATGTTATAACATTGACAGACTACAATTATTTTTTGTAGTTCTGCAGTGTTATTCAAACATTGTGGTAATTCGAAAACTATTTCTAGTAAAATGATGGATTTTGTTTATTAATTAATACATTTTTGGATCATCAGATTTCTTAAATATTAATACATTAAATCTAGTTCTAATTGAAGGCAAAAAAAATATATAATAGCAAAATGATCCTCCAATTATTTAACACATATTTTTCGGATTTAAAAACTTGTCGTGCTTCTAATTGCACGAATGCATGCTCTTGCTCTGAACGAACATCTAATATTCTTAAAGTAGAAGTAGGATTAACAGATAAAAACAAATGCACATATACCTGGCATGATATTTTCATAGCAGAATTCCCGCTTACCTCTTGTAAGTACAGGTTGAACCTTACTAATCTGACAGCTTTGATAGTTCGGGACGGTATTTGAATCTAGTGGTCATTAGTTTGAACGACCGCCTCTTGGTCAGCTGTGAAATGGCGTAGAGGACAAGGACAGCAATACTGAAGTGGATTTGTTGCCAGACTTAACAGTACTAAAGATGGAGGAGAGAGGGACATTAAGGAAAATGGGGAGACGGCTGTCGGTAGAATTGAAGGCAGATAAGGAGAAAAAGGTCAAAACAGACGTTGTAGCATATGAAGATATAGAATATGCAGATGCTAATTACTTTTCGGAGAGAGCTGTGTTTAAATTAGTCATGGGAAGTAGGATATATAGAAGTATTCAATATATATATAAAAAAATAAATTAATATATTTTTTCGTACATAATTGGTTATCCGAAAAATAAGTTATCCGAACCACCCCAGTCCCCAATTGATTCGGATAAACGACGCTCTACTGTATATGTATATCCCCAGAGAAAGAAATCAACTGAAATGAGATTCAATGACTATGAAATCAATGGGGGAAAAAATAATAATGTCAGCAGCAGCAGCAGTTCTTCCAACCTAGTAGTCTAGAAGGGTTTCATTGAAATAACACTTTCTCATCAACTAAAAACAAACTTTGAGAATTATTCTAGCAATTGACAATTGATGTATATGATTATAGTCTCAATGATAATTTCTTTATAAGCACATGAAAATGCACTTCAACTGTTTCTGTAATTAGCCACAGATGATGATATGACTATCAAAGTTGTCAAATGCAAGCAGCCTTTAGCACATTTTATACTATTATAGTTTGTGTTAATTTAAGTTTAATTGCATTTTTAAAACTTAAAAAAGAAGTGAAAACTACATATTTAAATCAGAATCAAAATTTGATCATTTATTTATGTTTAATAAGATAAAAAAAAAACTTTCAATGCCCAAAATCTCAAAATAATCTATCTCCAAATGATAATCATCTTGAAAGAATATAATATCAAGAGACAGTGAATCATAAATCACTAACAAAACCATCAAACATTTCTGTGAATATCAGAAAATCATAGTTAAGCAGCTGAACTTCTGAACTTGTTTGTTCAGGAAGTTCATTGAAATTATATTATTATTTTTATGGTATATATACTAGTAAAATTATAGTTATTTAGTAAGTCAAACAATAAAAATAGATGCCAATTCATGATCATCTTGAAATATTTTACTCATCAAAAAATATTTAACATTTAAATAATGTGTTTAATTGATTCTGAATTGCCACTGAATCTAATGAGAACCAAAGTTTCAGGACAAAAACATGTTAATTTGTAAAAATAATGCATTCCTTATATCATCAAACATGCAGCCACAGTAAGTTAATGTATTCATATAGCATTTTTGGAAAAACATTTCATTGTCATGTTTACAGTGCTTCATGATGTTCACATTTCCAAATATATTCACTTATAACTTTAATATCAGGTATATAGGATCTGCAGACTAACACAAAATCACTGTCAAAATTACAGCATGATCAACATTTTAATTACAAGATTTCTTGTTGGTATACACAAGCTTGAAATTTTCCAGATTTGTATTATCACACTGAAATATCTGTATACATGTTATTCAGCATAGCAGATAACTCTTTGCTTAAATTTAGTTTCATGAAAGACCAGTTTGCAGAACATTGTTCATTCAGCTTGCTTTAGTTTAAAAGACCACAAAACCATTTCAAAACCAAAACTGAAATACTGTGAGGGGCATATACAGTATCAAAGACATAATATACACAAATTGTCATGCCAAGTAAAGAGTAAATGATGCAAACAAGGCATCACTAAGTTGAATTTATGCCTGATTCTAATGCATGCCCCAGTTTTGGAAACCAGGGGAAAGTGTACAATAGAATTGAGAAAACAAACATGGTAACCTAACAGAAAACATTAGTTATTAATTGTTATGGTCAAGAAACTCTTTATGAATAGTGAATTTATCAAACAGTGTGATTTTAAAATAGCAAAATTACTCAAACTTTTAATAATAATAATAATTCTAAAACAATAAAGTTTCAACAGAAAAATTACAAGTCTGCTTTTTATATGGCATGTCTAACATTTTCTGCAATTTTTAGAGTACAATAGAAAAGCAATATTAATTTGAAAATTTGAGCCCTAGAAAGGTGGGAGCCAGTACTCTGTCAACTAAGCTGTCCATGTTCTTGCTTATTAGCACTGCTCAACAGTAAAATAAGTCAAACAGTAAATATTTTCAAAATGAATATCCTGCATCAGTAAGTTTGTTCCTGCTGTTTCATCATCATTCAAATTCTCAACACTTGGACAATTTACTTAGAAGTCATCATATCCAATATGCTTGCAAGTTTCATCGATGCACAGTACATACATATTTTGATATTGGTAAATTTTGTGAAACAGTCAAAACAACTTTCTACATTTCAGTGAATTTTTCCAGCGAATCAAAATACATCATCTGGTTTTTGAATATTTAGTGCATATGTCTGTTGCATTTGAAAGAATTCCAGGACAGATGTGAAGTGTTGTACACAAAATTATAAAAAGAATTGGGTTCTCCACAAGTTTCTATAACTATCAAATCTCAATTTCTATATAAAAGTTGTGTTAATATGATTGTGTTTGGGAAAAGAGCAAAGCATTCAATTCACTAAACTGTAACAGAATATCAAACAAAATAAAAAATATGAAAATATGAATTTTGAAAAGTTTATTGCTATAGTTACTCAAAACACCAAGGTTACACATAAGACTAGAACAGATTTCATTGACTTTTATATATTCAAAAACAAGTAACTACATGTTAAATTGAAATCCAAACAAAACATCTGAGATATAAAAAAATTATGCCAAGTAAAAATTTATGACAATTTAGACAACACTCAATTTTTCTTAGGAGTTTTTCTTTGGTAAAACTAAGCTTGGCACTTGGAAACTACCCACAACTTTTTTACCTGTATTATTGTTTCTATATTTTGCTTCCAAGTGCCAAGCTTATCTTTACCAAAGAAACACTCCTAAGAAAAATTCTGACTGTTGTCTAAATTGTCATAAATTTTTACTTGGCATAATTTTTTTACATCTCAGATGTTTTTGTTTGGATATCAATTGTTTTTGTTTAATAATTGTATTGTTACATCAAGACATAAGACAATGATTTACAATTCAACAGGCACTCAGCAACTGAATGTGGCACTAACCAAATGCAATGCCAAATACACTCTTTCAATATTCATTTTGATCGATACCAACCAAACATGTTACTGACAAAAATGCTACCAATCAAATGCACTGCTGACTGATGCTTTCAATATGCCATTTAAAAAATAATTTAAAAAGTTTTAATTGGCATAAATTTGAGCTTTCGTAATTCTGAGTAACATTTTGAATAAAATTCATTTGTTTTCATGCAATTTTATCTTTATAAGCATAAAATTAAGCCATAAAACTGAATTAGCTCTATGGGAAACTCCCATGAACTTTGACTTATTGACTCTAAATTTTGCAAACACCCACTGGTAACAAGAAAGGCTTAAGTTTAAAATTTGAGCTTTCTAGACCCGGTAGTTTTTCTATACAAGTGTCTGCCGTGTCGGATGAAGAAAAAGAAGAAAAAAAAATACAGCTTTTTTTTTTTGGTGATTTTTGCACTTTTCAATTGCTTATATTTTGGCAACCGCATTATAGAAAATATTGAAAGTTTGCACACTACCTAAGAAAACAATTTTCTTTCAAATGAGATATTTGGAATTACTACAGGTATTTGGGGAGCAGAGAAATTGATCCCCAAAAATCAGCAACTCTGATTCCTATATATATAGTCAGTCAGTGCATTTTTTACTCGATGGGAAGTCACTGCCATGACTTCTGATTCTATGTATTCTATTCTACATTAGATTCTACTTCTTTTTTCTTATTTATTTATTTCTTCTATTCTACATTAGATTCTACTTCTTTTTTCTTATTTATTTATTTCTTCTATTCTACATTAGATTCTACTTCTTTTTAAAACTTATTTATTAATTGAAATGTTTCAGCTGTAAGCTGAAACATTTCAATTAATAAATAAGTTTGCCAATAAAGATTTTGAAAAGTTTAATGAATTAAAAAATAATATTGCAATAAAAACAGCAACTAACCTTTCTTTTAAAATAATATTGAACTAAATAACTTACACAATATATTAAATAGCTAAATAACTTATAAAATATATAAAGTAGCTAAAGGATTTGAACTAAATCCTTCTAAAAAGAAAAGTCCTATTTCATCTGCTATATAAACAGGGTTAATTACGATACATTTAGTTAAGTAGCATATTGGAACTACATGACCACCACAAGCCACATGACCTTTACATAACCATCTGACACTCCTCTATAATAGAGCATACTTAGCAGCATATATAATAATAAAATGTTAATAAAATTTACTACATTTTTGGAAGGATATATATGTGGCCTTTCTGACACCAACTTTAGCCATTCCATAATAGACCCTGCTCTTTACACTCTTTTTAACTGAGTTCCAGCAAAGCAAATGTAGGGAAGGTAATCCATAACTGTAAGAAACAACCATCAGATTCATGTGGGAGGCCAAAGGTCCATCAAAACAAATCTTAGCCATCTTGTACACAGGTAATTGTTGCAAATGTAGTTCGGAAAGAAAACAATGAACATGAACACACACACAAACATAAAGCCATCTTGTTCAACAGTTGGATATATCCCAAAGTATTTTAGGAAATATCATTTACAATAATCTGCAGATGCAATGCAGGCACAAAGCACTTGGACACAAGCTTATTGCACACTACATCCAAGAACAATTTCACAAATGCCCAAAAGTTGTATGAAAATTTCCTTCCTAATGACAAATGGCAATAGGTTATGTCCTACAGAGTAAGGAAAAGCTCTGAAAAGGGTTTATTATAGTGGTTGGCTATTGTGCTTGTGGAAAGTTGTAACTCAAATAAGTGGATACCACGACAAAGATAAAGCATACTTCCAGAAGAAAATATCATTTATGTTGGAACAGCTGTACAAAGAAGAGATCCCCATCTGTATGGTAATGACACTTCAAAGGTCTGAATCCATAAGGACAAGACTTCCAGCCACACAGCTAAGTCATCAATGGTCTATTATGACTGGAAGGATGTTGAGACTGGAATCAAGATGATTCCATTTCTGTCCATATCTGTGAAGACCCCAGATGCCTCTGTGGATTTGATTTGTTGAAGGAAGAGCATGGAAAATAAAGATCTAAAAATGTTGATGGACATTAGAAAGTTTCAGTCAGTGTGGACCAGTATTCCTATGGAAACTGAAGTGCAGAGCCATTGTTTGGTTACATGGGAGGCATATAGCACACAATCAATGGTGGAATCCAAGATTGTATTAATTATAGAAAATATCCAAAATTGACTACTCTTATCATATTCAACCCCTGTACTGTATATTAATGTAATTTGAACATACAGTAGAGCATCGATTATCCAACTCAATTGGGATTGATCGGATAACTGAAAAAACAGATAACCAAAAAGTATGAAAAAATGCATTATTAGTATAGTATATCCCATGTAATTAGTATATTAGTATATCGCTATTAACCTACTTCGCGTTGAATTTTCATTGATGTTAAGCCTAACAATTTTTTTTAAAAAAATAATAATCGTCGCTATTGTATCGTTAAAAATTATTTTAAAATTATTTTATTGCTCACAAAACAAACAACCACTCATAATTAGAAAATTAAGCCTCGTTTAAATACTGACTTCCCTTTCATGTTTGAGTCAGTGTTGCCAGTTAAAACATGCAAAAATTTAACAAAAATAATATTAAAGTAGCCAAGACATAGCCAAATATTATAACGCCACATCACTAGCGGACATTTGAATTTGCCGACTAGAACGTGGTCGGTTAACTGATGTGACGGTTGATTGGGGGTCAGATAATCAATGCTCTACTGTATATATGAAACTTTTTATTGTTTGACAGTTACATAATTTTGATGCAATTAGTATTGCTTACAACAAATATTTATGCAATTTCATTTTCCTTTCAAAAAACAATATAGATATAACAGTATATAGATATAAAAACAGTATAGATTTCTCTCTCTTTTTTTTATTATGATTATTGGTAATGTATTACTTATAATAAAAATCAAATGGTATTTGATTTGAATTAAAGTTACATAATGAGGGAATTAAAGTTTGATACATTCATTTTTATGTCTGCATTGCAATTTTAGAAATATAGTCAACCTGCTCCTTGCCTATATCTGTTTTCAAATTAAATACATAATGGTGTTTTTCATATTATACCATATACTTAGGTAATAATTTTACTATAATAACTAAATTAGTTTGACTATTACAAAATGTGGGGTAGAGATATACAACTGTCAACTCTTCTTGAGACAATGTTATTTTGTCATAAGATATTTGGTAGCATCAATATACTTGTACAAGTTTTCAGATATAGTGGATTAATATACTATATTAATACTGATAAAAAATAAAAACAATTTATTGTAAAATAACATAGTAATGATAGAACAAGAGAAAAATTATTTAAAATAATTAGATAATGAAATATGTGCTATATATTATGCATTATACCGACTCTTCATGTACACTATATTTCTAAGAAACTATAAGTCAATTATAGTTTATCTAAAATATTACTTTTTTTTTTAAAAAAAACTTATTTCTTTATGAAAAATATGGAATAAATATTCTAATATTGATGACGATATGAACTAAATTATAATAAAATAATTCAGATTTTTATTATTTAAATATTCTTTATTTTATATTTACAATATTCAATACTATTAGGAATTTGTGATAAAACCTCTCTTACCATTAGGTGTAAAATCATATAAAAAATTATTTTATTTCTAATGAAACATAATGGAAATATGTTCCTAGTATATACTAAGTATATAATTTCCATATATTTAAAAAAATACAAATAAATTTTGTGAAAAATTCCTTTTAGAGATACATTCTAAAATTATTAACAATTAATAATAAAAAATTGTTGTATGATTTTTTATATAAAAATTTCTAATAAAGTTGTTAATAATCAATATTTTCAGGTATATTAAATCCAATTTATAAAATAAACTCTTATCAGATAAAATTTAAGAGCACTGTCTGCTGGCATTAATAAACTTTAATAAGTGAAATAGAAAAAAACCATGCAAGTACTTTTTACATTTATAGAATGTCATATCTTCAGGTGTAGAGAAAACAAATTTTAAACATTAATATTTGTTTTTTTTGTGTCTTCCTTATTACGGCTTATTAATGTCAATAGATAGTGCTCTTAAATTTTATCTAGTAAGAATTACTTTGCACAAGAAGATAATTATTTCTTTCAAAATAAACTACATTAAAAAACTAAGATTTAATTTATTTCCACCAAAACCTTTAAAATTTCACTCTTGGAATTTTATCATCAAATTTAAGAAAATATCTTTTGAATTTTTTCTAACATTATTGATGTTAGCATTTTAAAATGAATTAAGTTTTAAAAGTTATCGAAAAGTGTATTCAAACTAATTTCATTTCATATTAAAATGTTAGATAGATCACCTATATAAGAATTATCAGTAATTCTTTTTCGACGTGGATTCCTTCTTAATAAATCCATTTCAAAACTGCTGGGTTCCCAAGGATAATACTGTTCTTTCATGCCTGAAAACATGTCTGTAAATTAAAAAAATGATATATCTTGCTATAACCTATTTTATAATTCAAAAAAATAATTTAAAAATCATTTTATATTTTTCAAAGTTTAAAATTGGCATTAACATTAAATATAGTATTGTTACAAAAATTATTTTCCTTTGATAAAATTTCTAAATTACTCGATGCTTAAAAAAGTTGAACACACATAAATCAGTTAAACAATATTTAAATCATGTTTTTGGAGAATATAGAATTTCTTTTTTATTACTCATTGAGTTTTAACACTCATTATGAATACAATTATTAATAAATTAATTAATATTAGATGTATTATAACAATATCTTCAATACAAAAAACTGTTACTTTTTTATAGTGTAATTATATCAACTCAGTATTTATTTTTTTACATGTCAATAAAACAGTCAAAATATTTTCTAGCTTGTAAGAAATTTTTAATGCAAAAAATTTTGAAAACCAAATTAATACCTATCATTTATGATTTAAAGGAATATAGTATAAATAGTATCAATACAATAGGAAAAACAGTATAAATACAAAACCAATATGAAAAAAATTTTCTATTATATCTGAATGTTTAAATTTATAAGATTATTATAAGACTTGCATATTTAACATGCATAAGAGAAAGAAAATAATTAAAAAATATTCATATTTTTTATTTGTAATATTTGTTATTGTTCTTAGATTTAAGTTTTCAGTTTAATAGTTTGTTGCAAACTGTGTATTCAAATGTTAATAATCTTTTCACTGAACTATCACTATCTCTCAAATTTTATAATCTTCACATCTTCCAAACATTATTATATTAGAAAATAAGAAAAACAAAAATATGTGTAATTATGCAATTTATAGGCTTTGAACTTTTGAAGAGGATTATTATTAAAAACATTCAGAGAGTACAAAACATTTTCTCACTTTGGCTTCATGTGATTATGTTGTTTTAAATTCAATTCAAATTATAAACATTGAAAAAAGCTGTAGAAAACCTCTTAACACTTCTAGTTCATCAATTTTCAGAATATCAAATTTTTTTTCCTTTTATAATTCCTAGGACAAGATGATATAAAATGGTCAAGATAATAAACATATCATTATCATAAGTAAATAAAATATTAACCTACTGGTGAGGGGCGGAGCCCTACATATCTGAACGGACCACCCCCGAAAAATTCCTGGGGATTTTTCGACCCGTTTGGATTCAAGCCCGGGTTTCCCAGAGCGGTAGGCTGCCACCTTGACCGCTCAGCCATCCGGCCATATTAACCTACTGCAATAAACCAGTTTCCTACTTTTTTACTATCAGATAACCCAAAATCATCACAGTACTATCTATCATGATTTCAGATGTCTGACAACAAAAAATGACTAGTATTATATGTCTATAAATGAACAAATAGTATATACAAGTTTTCTGTTAAATTCTTTAAAGATATTTTTATAATCTCCCATTTAACTGAGACTTTTTCAAATAACTAACCACCATTCTTATTTTGATCATATCTGAGAGCATATGTTAAGAGCATTTGTATTATACATGGTGATACAATTAAAGTGAACCAGTCCCATAATTTGAGAGTGATTAACGATGAGAGGATAAGACAAATTATAGCCAAACAAGGTACAAGAGAATTATACATGCCCAAAAGTTGGTGAATATATGTATTGAAGACCAGACAGATTAACAAAAGTCCCCACAGGACCCATAAAGTCCAATGGTGTATGCCTGTATGGGATCAAAAATGGTACCATCACAAAGTACATAAAAACTTAAACAACATTTACTCTGGGGTAATTTTTGATAACTTGTGCCATTGTCAAGTAAACACAAACATCAAAGCCAGAAAATCCAGAGAGGCAAGCACATAAACAAATGCAACTGTCATTAGCATGCATATTTACTGCTTCGTGTGATAGGTATGTGCCTAAATCACTTCCCAGGAATTATATAGTGTGCGCAAACAGGCATTCAAAGCTGCATTACAAAGTTTCTTCAGGAAAATGGATATTACTTTGAATATATGATGTTAGTAATAAAGAAAACAGTTGTCTTGGGAACAACTGTTTTCTTTATTACTAACATCGTATTAAAAATTACTAATTGTACTAGTTCTTTGCAAGTATTTAATAAAACTGCTTTTATTCTTTGTTGGAGTTCGTTATTGTATTTTTACAATTTGGGACAGGAACAATTATCTTTATTGCCATGGATTTAGATGTTAATAATGCAAGGTTCTACAGTCACAAGAATATATTTACCACTGTTATCTACAGTCGAGTGCAGCAAAGTGCATGTGTTGTGGTCAATATACGTGGGGGGACCAAAAAAAACCGGATTTTTTGTATAAAAACTTTATTTATTAACTTTTTTACAAAATTTCTTCAGTCACCTTCAAAGTACTCTCCATTAGATGCGATGCACTTGTCAAGTCTTTTTCCCCAATGTTTGAAGCATTTCTGGAACTCTTCAACCTTGATTTCATCCAGTGCCCTTAGCGAAGCTTTTTTACCGCCTCCACATCATCAAAACACTTCCCTTTTAGATTTTTCTTCATTCTCGGAAACAGGAAAATGTCGCGCGGGGCTAGGTCTGGTGAATATGGAGGGTGGGGAACAACAGGCCATCCCCGAGAGGCCAAATATTGGGTCACTCGTAAGGCCGTGGTGTGGAGGTGTTGTCGTGATGAAGGAATCAGTCACCTGATTGAGAAAAGTTCCAGGCGTTTCCTTTGCACATCCTCTCGCAGACGTCTTAACACTTTTTTGGCAGATTTTTTCAATGTTTTCATCATTTTGAGATGTTGAAGGACGCCCAGAACTTTGCAGGCGGAACAAAATAACAGTAAGAGAAACATAACATTACGTTCAAATGTAAACCTACAAACTGATGCCGTTTGCACAGCTGTTTTGTGAAGGTCTCTACTAACCCCATGTAACAGGAGAACTCTCTACTACGTCTACATATGGCAGCACGCTCTCAGTTTGGTTTTTTTGGGGTCCCCCTCATATATATATATATTTTATTTTATTTATCAAAAAGACACTGTGGCCAAATAGGCCTTTTTCAAGTATCTACAAACAAAACCGAAAAATAAAACAAACAGTAAGCGGTCAGTCGCCAAAAGTGTTGTCTGGAACACAAAGTTAATAAATGGTGGTTCCTATATTTTTTTGGAAAGGACTTTGTCTTCAAAAGAATTACTCTTACTTTTAGTCATTCCCAATTTATAGAACTGGTTCACTTTATTCATAACACCCTGTATATAAAAAATAATTTAAAATTATACATTTTTTAAATTTCTCTCGTAAATTTATATAAAAATGCTGGACATTTTGGTTATAAGTTAGTTATGACTGAAGTTGATATATATTGGATTCCTAAACCATTTTATGAATTTAAAATTTTTATCTGAAAAACAGTTTAATTTCATTAAACCATGTTAACAACTTTAATGTTTAGGAATAAACATATGTGTAATTACTATTACGTACTAATACATCATAAGAAAATGCTCTTTCTCTAACAAAAATGAAAAATTATGGATTTAGTGGATTTCAATGTTTATATAGAACTATATAATTGGTAATTCTATAGTAATAGTAATCATAATTTGAAATCTACTTATTTGAAGTAGAAAAAATGCAATAATCAATAATCAAATTGAGATGGATACAGGTTTCTTTCAGGAGTCAGGGAGATGATATCTCCAGAAATTTAAAAATATCCTTTCATATAGCCTGATATATAACACATTTTGTAAAAACAATTATTGTTTCTACATATCTAAATATAAAAAATTACTTGTCCTGACTGACTGAGTTACTGATTCATCATTGCCCAGAGCAAACCGCTGAACCTAAAGAGGTGAAATTTGGTACACAGTTAGGGTATGTCATGAAAACACACACTAAGAAGGGATTTTTTGAAATTTCCCTGCGGGGGAGAGGGAAAGCATTAACCTATCTGATGTTGAAATTTTTATCTGTTGCCTGTGATGCCATGTTGAACTTTTGTCGATGTTAAGCCTAAAAAAATTTTTTTTTTAAATAATAATTGTGTTTACTGTGTCGTTAAAAATTATTGTTTTTATGTTGCACAAACAAAATAAATATATTGAAAAATATAGAAACAAAAAAAAATTATATTTCAAAAGTTTCTTTTAATATAAAAATTGTGATGCATAGCAACATCTAGTATCAAAAACGTTCCGATGTAGACACGAAAATATTCGGGATTGCCCACGCAGGTCAAGGAGGTCAACATGAATATTTTCGGGAACAACACAGGACACATTAAGGCTTAACCGGAAGAACAGCTTCTACTGTACTATTTTAGATGCAATTTTTTGTTTTCAACTATGTTTAGTCTTCATTGAGTACTTAGGTGTATTAAATTGATAACATTTCAGATATTGTTATAAATATTTTTATATATTTCGATTTTTTAACCAAATGTTTGAACCATTTGTTATTGCATATTGGTTCGATTATAGAACGATTGTAAATGTTCCAGAAAATTGATCAAATTGAAAACAGTTTGTTTGATTCTCAGCAATTCTCATTATTCTCAGTAGTAGGTGTTATACAATATAACAATTACTATGGTTATTGAAATACTGAATATGAATGGGGTTTGCTTGTAAAACCTCCACAGGCAAAGTTGCGGGTAACAGCTAGTGTATATATATATATATATATATATATGTATATGTTACCGCTAAAGCTTGAAATCCTTTAATGTGTACATTACCTAGCTAATCTGCAGATTAACTAGGGTAATCTGTTAAAGCTGCGAAAATTGTTCAATTTCTCAAATTACCTAGGTAATTCGCAGAGTATCTAGGTAATCTGCACATTAACGGCTTCCGTATCGTTAAAGTTCAAAAGTTTGTTTCGTTCACTTCCTTTCCCCACTTCTTATTTTTACGTAGATAAATTTAAATCCTAGAATGCCAGCAAGCATCGAATTGGTGAGTAAAATCAAGAAAAGATTTTTCACAAACCTCTTCAGCGAAGATTTAAAATATAATACGTAGTGTTTTAATAACAAACCAAAGTATGATTTTTTAATTAAAGATGTAAAGCAAATAAAAGTTTCCAAGAAGAAAAAATCATCTCCAGATTATCAAATAATTCAAAGGTGTGATGTGTTGACTGAACGAGGCTGTGAAAAACTCATTGAGCCGTTGTCAGATGCGCGAGAAAAGTTTGAAAAAGTTTGTCCATGCCGGAGAATTGTTTGACATTCGATAAAAACTGAAGAAGACCTTGAAAAATTAGAAGATTCACAAGAGACTGTGATTATGAGATCACAGTCAAATCTTACTCAAGAGGACATTCCGTTATCCCCNATAAGGGTCATAAATCTGAAATGGATACTAATGAGGAATAAAAAGCATGAAATGTAACTCACAGAATAATTTCAACGAATTTAAGGAAAATATTACATAAATAGAAACAGATGAAATTCAATCAATGGGCGCTAATAAAAACAAAAATAACCAAACACTTAAAGAAATTGAAAGACGAAAAAATCAATATAGCTGACAGATGGACCAAAATATCTAATGAAATGCACGAAAAGAATTTTGAATTCCAAGATTTTAACAATTTGATAAGATTAGTCCTTTGTTTTTCGGGAACTGGTTTTCTGTAACAAATATATTTACTCGTAAAATTAACTGTGGTCAAAAGAAAAGTCGAAAATAAGTCACGAAAGAAATGCTAATTACAGGCATAAAGCAACTTACAATGCGATACGTTTTATGATAAAATTTTGAGTGATCAAAATAATAACAAAATAACTTCAAAATGAAAATATGCTTGGTTTGACTCCAGGAAACTTTCTACATTAACCTAACAATTAAATTTAATGTCGTAATAAAAATATCATTTTTTCGTTATAGATTTTCGAAAACAAAATCTTTTAGAAAAATTTACATTAACCGGTGCTGGAATTTGTAGGCTACCGGATTCACTTATGGGCGTTTTAAACGTTTCTCAACGTTTTTTTCTATGAGGATGTTCCCACCGTACACGCGGGTATTAAACTGCTTTAAACAGAACGTCACCACATTTGTGATTTTGTATGGAGCCGAAACAAAAATCTGCGCTACAGAGCACAGTTACATTAAAAATGTGAAAGTAAAATTCTCAATCTTATCCACGTTGATATAGTGTATGTAGACCATCTGAAGGATGAAAGCAATATACACACACAAATAATTAGTATCTGAATTTTTATCGATTATTGACGATAGAAATAATTACACAAAAATTTATTTTCTCAAGCAGTATGAAACAATATTAAAAATTGTGTAAACGAAAACACAAATGAGGAATGGCCACGTTAATTTAAAAGAACTTTAGTCAATAATTTTTAAAAACTCGGTTGCCATTGAAGTTTTATTGGCATCCAATCATTGACCTTGAACTGTCATTATATGAAATATAACCATCAAGAAAAAGTAGTAGGTATGAAAAATGAAAATAGAAAAAAACAGCTGGATACATAATACATACATCGCTTATATCGCGCCATCTGAAATATCACTCATTTGGTTTGTCTCCCGACCTGCGCCATAAAACAAAGGACTACTATATTTTTATTAATTAATTAGAAATAATTGCTGATAACACGATAATAATTTTCTGAATTGTATATCATATATACTGTTTTCTTCTTTAAAATTCTTCATAATTAAGATTACATAACAAACAGTTTTTCCGATTCAATGTAATAACTAAATATATAAATTTCCATATTAATATTAAAATTGTAATATTGCATAGTTATTATGATAAAAACTTGAATTCATTCAATGGGAGTAAAATTTCTTACTACTAAACTGCTGTAGCAACCCATTAATTAGATAAACTAAAATTACATTTCAAAGTGAAAAAAGAGGCCTGTTTTTTCGTCTTGTCATTGTCTTGTTGCTTGAAAACATCCGTTTATTTTTTACTCTTACGTATCGTACACTGGTAGAAATAAATGTACGATAATACAGCGAAAGTTTAACTTTTTATTCTATTTTCTATATGAAACCAATACCACGAATAACTTTTCTAATTTTTTATTTATTGACATGAAAACAAAGTACAATTAAATAGCAGGAATCTTTCAAAATCGCTAATTTTCCTCTATTTTTAAATATAGTCACCATACTTGTAGACACATTTATCCCAGCATACTACCAGCTGTTCTGTGTCCATGTGAAAAACACTTTGTCCTGATTATTTGTATAGCCATTTGTATATTTCAAGTTGCACCCCATAATTTGAGCAGTAACATATCCCTCAGAGATGCTTCTTGAGTTGTGAGAAAAATATGGAAATCTGAAGGGATCAAATTGAGTTTATAAGAAGAATGGGCTAAAACCTCCCATTTTCACTTCTGCAGCAATGCAACTGTCTTTGGCAGCATTGTGAATTGTCATGAAGAAGAACAACACTATGAAACAGAATAAATAACTTCTTGTGATGAATGGCCTCCTTCAAATAAGCAAATATATCCTAATAAGAAAGCATTGGCATTGGCATTTATTGTCATCTCCTTTGATGAGAAGTCTTTATATAGATACTCATGAATGCCCCAAAATTCAGTTGCCAAAACTATTCCAGCACTTGCTGACATTTTGAACTTCTTGTTGAAAGGGAATGCCAGATGCTTCCATATCATTCTTAATGTTCTTGATTTCAGATTGGAAGTGTTAAACCCAAGTTTCATCTGCTGTGAAAATGGAATTAAAAAGATTTTTTCCCTGTTCTACATAACAGCATAGATGTTCTAAAGCTAGATCTATTTGCAGATACTTTTGAATAATCTGGAGATATTCTGAGACTGGACAGACTGTAAGAGGCTATCTGTCACAAAAGACCTGGGACAATTCAAAAGGAATAATTTTGTTACATGAATGTGAACCCCATATTGACATCACCTGTTGCTAAATTGAAGATTTTTGTAGAGAGGTTTTGGAACATCCTATCCACAACCTGAACCAGTCTTTCAGCAATTATTAACTGTTTGAGCCAACAAAAGACCAACTCAATGGACAAAGATCTGAAATTGAAGAAGACCTGCTACACTGTTTTTAACTGGCTGGAGTTGCTCAACACAACTTTCTTCTTTGCTAGAATGAATGCATTAATCTGTAGGTGATTAAATGCTTGCATAAATATGGAGACTATGTGGAGAAGTAGTGTGAGTATGCATCTATCTTCAGGTTATAGTTACATTTTTCTACAAATAAAAGTATGTCCATAAATTCATTTGTTACCTTATTTATTAATCTGCCTACCTTTTTATAATTATTTTATTTTATTAATTCTCTATATAGAGATTGAAATTCTCTATATAATTTTAATTCAAATAAAAAACAAACTAAAAAAATTCATTAAAAAATTCAAATATTTTGATGAATAATCTTAAAAATTCTAAAGAATGAATGACATGTAATTATTAGCTTGTAGTTTAATTTCATTATGAGATGAACAATGAATATAAAGTACAGTATTGTCTTCCCAATCCAGTTCTTAATAATCCGGTCTCTCAATTATTCAGCAATTCCTAGTGTGATCACCGATGTGCTTCTATTCACTTGAAAATGTTAATCATATCATGCATTCTGTTTTCCTGGGATTCAGATTCATTTCTGTATACAGTATTGCATGTCAGCACACCATATTTGACCATCTATCTCCAAAAAGACTCAGTACTGAAGGGTGACAGGTCATGCCATTCATTGCCTTTAGGTCACATCATTCATTGCTTTATCAGTAATCCAACACTGACTAATCTGGCACACCACTGTATAGAGAATAGCAGATTAGCATGAGTCTGGTGTATTAGATATTTCTGCATATTCATTCATTTGACGTTATAAGCCAATAATTATTATACACCATACTTCATTGAGTAGCATTACATTAGTAAAAATTAAAATAAATTTAATTCATATGAATTATACAGAGAGATTATATTTGAAGATTTTGGAACTAAAGTGATTTTGACATAAGATAAAAATATCAATCTAATATCAATTATATATGCTTAGGAAATTGATATAAATTATATATCAATTTCCTAAGCATATAAATTATAANTAAAGTTTACAATTAAACTAAATGTTTTTATAACAAAATGTATAAACAAACATTGGTGAATACAAATATTTTTTTACATAAAAGAAATCTTTAAACTATATAGAATAATTTTATTCTTCCATATGCTTATACTACAATAATTTTTTTACTTTAAACTTAAATTATTTAGTCATTGAATAACACAAATAATTTATTTTTATATTGTTAGAGAAATTAAAACCAAGTATTTTCTCATTCTGCTATATTGATGTTCTAAATATAGTAAATACTTACCAAGAAAATGTTTTTTGTTCCGTGCATGTTCGTGAATATGTTTAGCACCATAACAACCAAAGTATACACAATGAAGACATGCATGCAATCTTGGTGCATGACTTCGACAAGTTTGACAAATACATGCTCGAGCCTAAGAAAAAAAATTAAAAATTTGTATGAAGAGATAAGTACTTTAATTTATAAAGTCAGATTATTATAAAAAAAACTAAAATTTCTCCAATTATTAGTTAAAACACAAACAAATGGCTTTGATGTTTCAGAAATCAAGTTTTATTTAATGGACAAATATTTTTGGATCTCTCCTTAATTGTGTATTGAACATCAAAGCTGTTTCTTTGAATATTTTAACTAATTTAAACATGGCATCATCAAGAACTGTAATTCAATTATTTAAATTGAAACTTTTTAGAAACAAAATATTATACATATTCTATTTTTTATTTTGGTTTCTTCAATAATCAATTTTTGATTCCAATGAAATAGAATTAGAGCAAATTAAAGAATGGTCAAATTCATAAACCCAATGTATCATCTTGAATACAGAGAACATTAATGATTTTATCTTAACTGTTTTTATCTGTTATTCAATTTTTATACAGTATCAAATTATATCCTTACAGTCAATTCCTTAAATAACAAATACATACAGTAAATACTTTAATACAAAGAATCAGAGTTTTTTCAAGGATAGATATTTTTACAATTCTTTTGTTCCATCACCAAATCATAAATACCATTCAGTTACATAATAATGAAAACAGTTCTAAAAACATTTACCTATGAATGAACTATCTCGATTTCTTCATTATTTTAAGCATTTGTCTCTCTCTCATATACAACATACGATTAAGTATTTTCACTGACTACACATACATATGGCTATCATTCAAACATCTTTGCTAATTTGATATTCTCAGCACCTTTTACTAATAAACCTTATATATATATATATATACAGTATATATCACAATGTTTTATTAATTATTATTACATGTATATATAGTAAACCTTTTTCTAATGGTGATATCATCAACTTGTTAATTTTTCTCTTGCAGCACTCACACTTCCTTATCAATGTATAGTTTTTGGACTTTTTGTACTTTTAGCAATATACATAAGTGTTCAGGACTATAAGTGATTGAAATGGTGTGACCTGGGGGTAAAGGGAGCTTCATTAGTTATGTCCCTTAGCATACCTCTTTTTCTTTATACAAATGAAATATGTTGAATGTTTCTTACTGTTGTTAATAAAAACATAGCCTTAAAAATTTCAACATTTGTTAGTAAAAACAACATTAATTTATAAGTGAAGGAATAGGGCCTCCAAGTTTTCTCTGGGCCCAGAGAAAAATCCTTAGCCTTCCCCAAATCAATGGTCTGGAAGTGTTATGATGCTGCTCAGCACTATATTTTGCAGCACTCCTAGAATCATCATGGCATTCCCTAGTTGAAATCAATGGGATAAACAATTAAGATAACAGATTGTAAGATAATGACACATTTTTTTCAATAGCTGTAATTGAAAGTATACATAAAATCTGGTAAATTTATATTATTTGAACCTTATTTTAAAGCAAGTGTTATCATGAATTTATGCATTTTATACATGTGTACATGTACAAATATAATGCATAAAACATTGGATACTTTGACTATGTTGTGAAAAGAATTACTTTCAAACGTTTGTTTATGCAAAAAAAATATTTAAAAAAAATAATAATTTAGATAAAAATATGTTTGCTATTCAAAATCATTTTGAAAATTTTAATTAATAAACTTTTATTTTTGAAGTAGCCAAGTTTTGTTTATAAGTTTAAAAATAAACTCTTGTAAATTTACAAGACTTTATTTTTTTACATTTTTAGTTTAAATGATTTAAAAAAGTTAAAGTAAACATATACGTAACAAAGTATACATAGTAAAGTATACATAACAAAAAAAAACAATACTGCAAATTTTTTCTTCAAATTTTATTTATTCAGTTAACTATTACTATGACATTATCTTTCTTTTTACGTGTTACAAAATTATTAAAATCTAATTTGTAAATATCATGTTTACTTTACAACATGATTTATTATTATTTATGATAAATATACATTGGTAATTATGAAATAGTTTGAAATGGCCATTTTTAAACTACGTTAATTGAATTGAATGCATGTACAGTACCTGAATAATAACATATTGCAAAAATACACTTGATTACAATAAAACTTTATCATCCAAATTCTTATTTTTGACTATTCTTTTAGCCATTTTTCAGTTTCATACAGAACACATCTAAAATAATTCACAACAAAATTCAGATTTTAAAAACATTTCAATAAAGTTTACAATTAAACTAAATGTTTTTATAACAAAATGTATAAACAAACATTGGTGAATACAAATATTTTTTTACATAAAAGAAATCTTTAAACTATATAGAATAATTTTATTCTTCATATTACCATTATTCATTTTGAAAAAAAAAACCAAAGGAAATTAAAAACCATTTTAAAAAGAAATACAAAAACTATTATAAATGACAACAGAAATAAAAGATTTGAGTAAGTTGATCTATTAACATAATATAACTAAACATTACAAACCTTAAAATGCAGTCTATTTTATTACAGCATCTAATTTTTTCGGTCAATTAATTGACTGAAAACGTTACAGCAACCATAAATTTATTCTATTTTTTTTAAATAAAAAACTTGTTCTCCTGATTGATAAATACTAGAAAACTCTTAATTGTCAATCTTGTTTAATAATTTTTGAAATGCAAATCATTGAATAAAAAAGCTAAATATTTAAAAAAATTTCTGAAAAATAAATTTTAGCAGATAAACTAAAAGATATTTTTATGCATAAAATATCTTTTAGTTTAAACAAACAAAAAAACTGTTTTTGAACTCCTTCTGATTCCTTCATCAGGTTTTTTTTTCTTAACAATCCCTTGATGGATCTTTGGTCTTATATTCGAACTCATGTTCGAATTTTATTCCAAAATGAAGATCCATTGAAGAATCGTTAAAAAACCTGATGAAGGAATCGGAAGGAGTTCAAAAACATTCTTTTTTGTCATCTACACACCATAATTAATTTAGAATACGTGAATAATTGTTTAATATATTTCAGAATGGTTTTATAAGTGATCATGTTAATATCATGTGCTGATGATGTGGATGATAATCTTTATCACCAAGTTTATGTATTCATTAAATTAAATGAAAACAAAATTTAAAATCAATAATTTAAACTAAAATTCTTTTAAAAATTAATTTTTTAATATTTGACAAGGCAGCCAATTAGAGACAGGGTCAACAAGGCATCAAACAAACCGGAGAGTGGACCTGTTAATATTGTAGTTGAAATAGTTCAAAAATGTCATCATATATAATAAGAATTATCATTTCATATATGAAAACATGACAATATGGAATTAAAAAAATTCATGGAAATAAACAAGTAAATAAAATGAATGATAGTTAATCTGTGAAGATATCTAGCTACATAACACAAACTGTTATAAAAGTGATTTATCACCTATATTTATAACATATTTGAACAAATACATTGAAAATCTAGAATAAATTAATTGTAAACAATTTACAATTAAAACAAAATTAATATTTAAATTAACTCTGTCTGATATTTATTTATAAAATTATAATTACATTGTATGACAAATGTTTTCAGACAGATCATTGTTCTTACTTGTAAAACAAGATTTTCTGAAATCTATTATTATTATTAAAATTGTAAAAACTATAAAACTTTCTTTTTTTAAAAATTTCACATACACAATGCAATATATCTTCAATTAATGTTTTTATTGATTTTCACTATTCTTGATTCTTTCAATAAATATTACTATAATTACTGTTATAGATTAAATTTTTCCTTCATTTACAATGTCTCATAAATAATTAAATTTAATATTCATATCATTCATTATTTTTGTAATAAAAATATCTCAACTAAATGGTATATTTTTAAAATTTGCATTAAAATATTTAAATAATTTTTTTTCAAATAGATAGATATATATTATGATTTTAACACCTGAAATTTTTAATGTATACATATCATACATGCCAACTTTAGATTATAAATGAGATTTACTTTATAGCTAGGAAAGGCTGATTTGTTGAGATAACTTGCTGAAAGAAGTGAGAAACATGGTCTCTTGTTGATTACTTTCAAATTGGCTTTCTCATACCAAAAGGCGGATAATTTTGTATAACTATTACATTTTGAGTAAAATTCCATACATGGAAATCTTTTAGAAAAGTTAATTTCCATAATTTAATCAGAAATTTAAAGCTCTTATTGAAATTCTTGTATGTGAATTGCAACATTGAATGCAAAGAAAATATTATTTTTGAAATGTGGACAAGTTCTAAAAGAACCACAATACAAGCAAACTTGTATTTTGATTGGGAATTTTAATATTAGTCATAAATTGATATTGTTGTTTAATCTGCCAGGGTTTAGGTCAGGGGTCACCAAAGTGGTTGATACCAACCCTCAGGGATCAATATAACATTATTGAGGGTCGACAGAAAAATTTAAACTAAAAATTATTATACATATTATTATGTTTTTTGAATATTGTTTCAATGAATTTAATAGTACAGCGTTTTGCAGATTTAGAAAATATTGATATCACAGAATGGATCATGGTGCCATTTTTTGCTCAAATCGAAAACGTCTACATCAACTTGCAAGATGAACTTATTGAATTATTAGCTGATCTTGAAGCAAAAACACTTTTTAAAAAAATTTAAATTTGAGCAATTTCTGGATGAATATAAATATAACACAAAAATACACAAATCTTTGTGATATGGTAAATCCTTTTTTTTGCTGGCATCAGCCATGATAATTCCATCTTAACTAAACACAGAAATAAGTTGAATGTGGAACTTCAAAGCAATTTAAGACTAAAACTTACAAATTTTGAACCAGATGTTGCTAATCACGCTAAGGATCATCAAGCTCACCTGTCTCATTGATTGTCAGTTACAAAAATTATTATTAACATATATACAATAAATGTAAAAATGTAAAATTAAAAAAAACACATATTAAAATAGTAAGAGTTTTTTTTTCCTTGTAACACAAACTTTTCAGTGGAGTCAATGCAAGGTTTTGAAAAGTTGTAGGGGGGTCAATGATCAAAAAAGTTTGGCAACCCCTGGTCTATGCAGTCAAGAATCCTTAGCTTAATCTTTAAGCTTACACTAATCACTTCCTATATCACATATACTTCTAGATCATATGCTGGTTATATAGTGTCACTTTTGAACACTATCTTCTCTTTACCCCCATTCTTGATGTATCCTTTCCTATCCTTTACTACATGCTATTCTGTATTCCTTCCCTCCCTATAGAGAAGATATTGTTTAATTGTTGCTGGGCTCTAAGCTTGTGCATCAACCAAGTTGCCACTACCATCTACTGGTGCAGGATGCGGCATTCTTCTCTTGGTATTCCCACAGCCACTTCAGTGGGTGTTTGTGCACCAACTAATCTCTCATCTTTTTCTTATATGACTATTTTTCTCTTACCCATCTGAATTCCACTTCCTTGTCTTGTCTGAACCTCAAGAGCAGTGCCACTTGGTGGATGACAGGCTTACCCTATCTCTTCTTGCTTCCTTCCGAACTGTTAGTACAGTTGTAATTGTAAAATTTTTAGTTTTCCTTTCTTCATAAATGCTCTTTGTATTGATAACATGCTGTATCTGTAAATTTCCATTAAAGGATGCCTTCTCTCAGTCATCTATCACCCAGTGCACTATTATAAGTGGTTGGCTGGGTACTTTCTTCTGGACAGGCATTAGATGTGGAGGTTCATGCACTGGACTCATCTGTCCTGCAATCCTTCTGGATGGGAATAGTCAGCAAAATGGACCTTCTCAGCTGCCATACCATGTCTTTCCTTTTTTTCAGGTAGTGGTCATGTTCCCGATATGGGTGTCCCTCAGTTGATTGGCAGCAATGGTTCTGCTCTCAGGTCACCATCAGCAACTGGCAACAGGTGTTTCTTTTCATCCTGCCTCCCATGGCCTTGATCAACTTGTCAATGTCTGTCAGGGCATAGTGTTAGTGGGCTGCTGCACCAACCCACAGTTGCATTAGTCTATCCTTTCAAAAGATTGATACCCCTTCTTTTCTTGACTAACACTGCAATGCTCCCTTTTTATAGCCTTCAGCTAGATTAATAATAATTTTATTTTCACATAATATATAATCCAAAAACCCGCTTCACAGAACTACACATCTGTTGGAGACTGGGAAGTGGGTCATACCTTTTTCTTCCTCGACAAATTGTCAGGCTATACTTTTCTATATTTTTCTACCATTTCTTTGGTAATGGTCTCCAGCACCCCTATGGTTTGTTCTGCCTCAGTTTTACATTAATACTTACCCCAGTCCAGGAGGTACTCCCTTCTGGCTGGCTTATTTGGCTTGTCCTTGGCTGGCTATGTGGAGTTTTTCTGGGTTTCCTCTACATCTGTATTATCCAAATGGGGGCCAGCTCCCTATTATGTCCTCCTGCAAGGCTCATACAGTCATATTCCTACAGGGTGTTGTAGTATTCCTATCAAAATTACTTTTCCAAATTGTTGGAAACCGTTATCTATGGACTGCCCACTACTGCCTTCTTATCCTCGGAGGTTTTAGGTAGTCCAATATAACAAGTTAGGTCTGGTTGGTTAGTCTTACAATCTTCACACTTTCCTATTTATCTTTGTTACTTACCATTTTTTATATATTTGAAGAGGAAATAAAGTAACACAAACATAATACATAACATGTAGAATAAAGTATAAAACACAACAAAACACTCATATATAATGAACTCTCGGAAGGGACTAGGTTATTTTCTTATGAGCCCTTCTAGGACATTTTATGATCCCAACTTGGGACACCTTCTAATCCACAATACACTCTTCCACACAACATTCTCCAGTCCTTTTGTACTCTCAAAATAGAAAAGGGTCTAAAACCTCAAAAAAAAATTGATGTTTGTGGAGATGATATATTAAAGGTGTTATGTTATCTCAAAAAAGCAGGGATTTTCTAGCTCAGGCTAACAACTGCTTTCAAAGGTTGATTCTCAGCCTAAAATGAAGAGGGTTGACAACTATAATATATATATTTTGTGGTCATTATCTGATAAATGTTATAACAGCATTTAAGACATTTTTCTTAGCTACTATCTATGATAGCTATTACATCACTGTTAATCACTGCAATGGCATAGGCAAATATTATTCCAATCCATCAGTCAATCTGAAATGCAAATAATGAACTTATTAAAACTTCCATTATTATTTCATAAGAAAAAATTGAGAAACATAATCCTATGACTATTTCAATTGTTAAAAACTATTTTACCACTAATTAAGTTCTTTCTTAAAATGCATTTTCCTGTTTTAGATTTTTTTAAACAACAGGGATGACAGTTGATTTTACTAAAATTAATTAACAGAATAATATTTTAAGTACATTCCATAAATTAAAATTCAAAAAACATTAAAAAGTTGTCATAATTTTGTTTATTTTCAGAGAATTTTTATACTTTTTCAGAGACATGTCTATTTATTTACATTGCAAAAATTAACTTTAGAAATTCTTATATTACTGATACACTGAAGTAGTAGTATACAAAAGTCATTTAAGTCAGCACAGAATCAACATAAAAAAAAACAATAAGCAAAAAATAGATGCTAATCTTGCAGTAATTGTTTGATATATATATATTTTTTTTTAAATATTCAATGACATACAATAACAAATATTGATATTATTTATAAACAGTTTTCAACATAGTATTATTGCATGTATATAACTAGATAAAATTAAAGATGTAATCTATAATTTGATTATTGAATGTAAAATAACTAGCTGAAATTTAGTAGAATGTTAGTTCAATATAATAAAATATGCTAAAAAAAATCAACAAAAAATCTATGAATGGGTAAATAAATTTATTTACTCATTATGACCATTACTATTTTTTACAATCAGGAAAATCTCAAACTTGTTTATAGTAGCAGAAAAATTGAAAATAGCACAAAAAAGTATAGTTTCCACTCTCTATTCATTTACTACAGTTAATATTAAATTAGAATTAAGAAACCATGAACAAATTTGGGTAACATAACTATTTCTTAAACAAAAAATACATCAATGTTGAATGATTAAAATGATTAACCTAGCATGGGTGACAAACCTATGGCATGCATGTCCAAAGTGGCACATTAGGAGAATCAACTGACAGTAAACATGTCATACAACTTCAGTTTATCATCCATTGTTTTCCAGTCTTTTTGGTCTATCATCTGATCATCCTTTTTTCAAACAGTTTCTTTACATTTATTCCAATTAAAACATTAATTTTATTTCTTTACATATTGTTATTTGAAGTCCAAAACTTTGGCATGCATAAATATTTTTAAGGATAATTAGGCTCATTATATGATACACAGACTCAAAAAGGTTTGCCATCCTGTCCTAGCATTTAAGATTTTTGTTGATTTAATGAATGCAATTATTAATAAGGAATTATAGCTTTAGAAAAGTGTGCACTCAATGAATTTCAATTTTTAATTTCAGAACTGTTAACTTTCTTCTTGATATCCAATCCACACTTGAACAGTTAACAGAAAACATTCTTGATTATTGAAGAGTATAGTTATGTGAGAGAGAGAGATATATATGTGCATTGTCAGGTTGAATTTAACTTCAACACAACTACAAAAATTATCAGACACCAATGGGCAACATGAAGAATTATATATATTGTGTATGACATTTTTATACATTGTTTAATAATTGTTAAAATGTACTGATTAATGATAAACAGATTTATGAGGATTTAGTAAATTTTAATAAGCCAAGATGGGATAATTACTATTTTTTATTTTTATTAATTGTAGATAATCTGTCTGAGAGAAAATGAGTTTTTTTCTCATCCATTATATAACTGTGTATTAAGCAAAGCTAATAAATTGTACATAAAAAAATCTTACAAACAAATTGGAACTGTATACAGTACTAATCAAAACACTAATACATAAATGTTAATTCCAGCATGTAATCTTTAATATTCCAAACGTTTGGAACATTAAAGATTATATGCTGGAATTAGCATTTAGGTGTTAGTGTTTTGATTGGCTAATAAATTGACTTAAATTTCATTAATTTATCAGATTAATCATATTTATAAGTTTTTATATGATAAGATTATGTGAAATGATAATGATAAAAGCTTATTTTTCACTAATTACTTTAGATATGCTTAATATAAAAATAATAGTGAATTTTATCCTTAACAGTAAATGTTTATATTATTACAATGTAATTTAAGTTACATTACAACTTCATAATTTTACCATAATAATCAATCAATCATCACCTTTCTTACATTGTTGTTAATATATAACATCATAATATTTTAATTATAAAATCAAAATTAATATTATTTTATTGTTTAGTAAAATTATTGCTGCACCATAAGTAAGTTTATATACAGTGACTTCTTTTTGTTACAGTAATACCCCAAGTTATGTAACATGTGACTTACATAAATTCGCATTAACGTCAAATGTATATCTCAAAAAGTGGAAAAAATCTGAGTAGAGTAACATGTAATTTTACAATGAATTATTCTATTTCAAACATTCATTCATTCATTTTCTCTCCCTCTCTTCCTCTTGCACTGTATTGTTTATTACTTTATTGCCCTGCTAATCCTTTACTTTTCGGCCTAACTGTAAGCATGTATGCAAGTGTACCGGACACTCTTTCTAGTAAACAAGTTTCTTCTATAGTACTCTGAGGGTCAAGCAGTGAAGCCAAACACATGTAGAACAACAAGAAATTGCTTGTTTTTCTACATGTGTTGTTTCACATCATTAGTGTAGTTTGTCTCAAGTGATTTGTTTAATACATAACATGCTCATCACCACTACACTTACAGTGTTCATTGTTTATTTATAGTACTGTACCATTAAAATGCAATCGAAATGACAAATCAAATTTGATGATGATAAACCAAAAAGAACAAAGGTCCGCAATTACTTTAAAAGAAAAATTAAAAATAATTTGTATATGTACTTTGTTTTTCTATTGTTCTTTTATACAAAATAATAATAAATAATATATGTACAATATTGAGTTATTAATTATGTAGTTACACTTAAGCAATTTACAAATTCGTCTTCATAAAATTCAAGTTATGTAAAGGTCTCTGGTCTGCATTACTTATGTAACTTGGAATATTACTGTACTTGATTTTTTCTTATTCAATTACAGTGTTACACAATCTTATATTTTGATATTCACATTTTAACTGCATGAAAAATTTAAAGTTAACTGACCCAATGCTTTGTCCTCCATGAAAACATCATGACTACAGGGAATGAAATATCACAGCAATGCAGGAACAGTGTCCTCACTTTTGTAATAAATATGAAGGTTCTGCTATTGATATAATTCCCACAACTACTAAAGATACTATTAGAATGTCTTCAACATCTAGTCTAAATGAAGTCAACAAAATGGAAATTTGAATCTTGAATTTAAATATATTCTTGCAGTTGAAAGATGAATTAATTTACATTAATAATCAACTTCTGCCAATCTACAAATTTACATATAAATGATTAAAGCAGCCTTATGATCTTAGATAAATAACTAAACATGGAAACGAGATTCACAATTAGATGGAAAAATGTTACACAGTAATGTTTTCAAGGCACTTTTTAATAATAGAATAAATAAAAATGATTATTATTAATTCATATCATCATTCTTGAAGGATTCAGAACATATCTAATTTATATGTATTTGAACAGGAGGACTCCATTTTTTATGCAATGTTTTCTGGTGGACCATGGAAAAAAGATAACTCACTGTATACTGATTAGTATTTATTATATTTTAAAAATATAAATTAAAAGAAAATAAATGATAATTTGAGATCAATATAAATTTATATCTTACTTTTCTTTTATATGTTAAAATGGTTAAACATTAATAAATATTAAACACACAACACCAAATCTCATTCAAGGAATCTAAAAATTTACTTTTCAAAATGTTTTAAGGAGACATTCAAAACACGTCTAACAATACAACTTAAAGCTTTGGCCACAACTATAAATTTTCAAAGATAATAATGTAAAAGGAGCAGATGTGGATAATGAATATGCAACAGTTGAGGATATATATGATAGAGAGGTAGTGGAAGTGAGACATTGTACATAAGGTCTACTTTGAAGAACTTAAATATTAAATAAATGGGGATTAAAGAGGGATGTACAGTATGTAAGAGTAAGATAAGCACAAGCCTAGCCCAAGTGTATGAAAAAAGCATAAGAGTAATATGGGATAAGACAAGAGTAATTTACAAGGAATACATTTTCACAAATTCAAGAATGGTGGAACAATGTGTACTTATCTAATAAGGATAGAGAATAATGTGATAAATCAGAAATTTGGATGCTATGATTAATAATAGGAAAGAAGAAATGATGAGAGAATTAATAGTTAGTTGGGTGTAAGGTTAAGAATGAGGAGGGATAAGTTATAGGAGTTGATGATGGTTGTAGGAAATTAGTAATAATGTGGTAGAAGGAGATGTGGATACAATGAACTCTGATTGGTTGAAGAATTTGAATATTACATCAGAGTAGACAATAAAAAAACCAAGTAGGAGATTAAAAGTGTTCAAGAGAACTGAATTGTGAAAATTTGTAATTGTGGCAAAAGCTTTAAGTTAGATTGTTTGATTCTCCTGAAGATGTCCTCCTGAAAACATTTCAGAAAGTAAAGATTTTAGATTCCTTAAATAAAGTTTGATATTTTCTTAATATCGGCCATTTACCATTTATTAATTATGATAACTAGTTGTTTACTAGTTATCATGATTAATAAATATATTTTATTTACAATCCAAATTATTGTTGCACTTATTTTAAAGTTTCTATTCAAGAAGAATACTTTTCGAAAAAGCAGTTGTAATATAATGAGAATCTAATAACTTGATTGCCATTAGGACTGAAAACATTTCTCTTCCTTTCTGTTCTAAAAAGATGCAAATCTTCATTTATAATTGAAACTTCATATAATTTGTAGTATTAAAACATAAGCAATTATAATAATAATTCATTGTTACAACCATAAAATCTAAGATTATTATTTTTACATATGATATAGCCTAGGCCTGAGATGAGTTTGAAACTTTGACCTGTATAAGATTTTCAAGTAAAGTCAAGATTATTATATACTCTAGTATGCTTACTTTAAAATAACTTGAAGAAAAAAAAAAGCATAAAATGTTCACTTTATTATATAAGAGGAAATAGTCTTTTGGCATTAAATTTATTTACCTGGCAAATTGAATACATGCAAGTACTTATAATAAATTAATTTTTAATTTAGAATATTCTGAAAAAGAACCAGCCTAAAGCATGACTCAAACCTACAATTTCCACTTACCTTGTGGATGCATTGTCAGTTATGCTACCTAGACCTTCGTCCAATCTTCACTTCCAGAACTATTAATTTAGATTAAAATTAACATGAGTAGGTGGCATAACAACCTACCTCTAGACAAATTAATTAGTTTCTAATCATTAATATGCAAGTACTTTTGACTTTTCAAAATGTCATTCAGGCAAACAAAAAATATATATATATTGAATATATAAAAATGAATTTTGAATATTCTTTGTTCTCCTGAGGATGACATTTTGAAATGTCAAAAGTACATGCATATATTCAATTTGTAAAGTAAATAAATTTAATGCTGAAAGGTATATTTTTACCATAATATGTAAATGCAGTATATTTCTATCATATATATTTAGCATTGTATTAAAAAATTTTATATATTCATAATCACTTTATTACACTGAATTTTTTACTGTATGTAGTATCTTTATAAAAAAATTAAAGCTTGAATTCAAAATTATGATACAAATATAAAAGAATGATTTTTTTTTAACCACAAAATTAGATGTTATCTTTTATTGACATAATGCTAAATTTTTTGAATTTTTCTAGTATATGCTGAGTCTAAACACTTATGGAGAGATTATATATACATGCATATTCATTTATGCATTAAAAAAATTCTTTAAAATACTATCATAAAATGATTAATACTTTATAATTTCCTAAATATAATACAAAAGAAAATTAGTTATAAAAGTCAACACTTCAGTTCTTTATAAATGCAATGTAAAAATTTAAATGCAAATCTGTATTTATAAAAACATGATTTATGTAACTTACGTTTATTTAAACACACTCTTAGAAGTCGCAAAAACAAACTGACTAAACAACACTCATTTCGAATTTATATAAAGATTTACTTTTCCTGACAAAACTTTTCATTTTAACTATTTTAAAAAATATAAACTTGCAATTTTAAAAGTTTATTCTGATTTAATTAAATTTTTTTTAATAAAAGAAAACAATACATCAAAATGCATAACTTTCATTTTTATTTTCAATTTAAAATACAAAAGTTTTAAAAAAATTAAACAAACAATTAACTAGTACATAATTATTTTCATATGATTACAATTGCAATATTTTTAAAGATTAAAATAAATATCTGATTTAATTATTATTGTATTATTTCCAAAAATTTTTAGCATGCTTTTTTTTTTTTACTATTTCAAGCATTAAAATAAATCAGTACCATAAGATTTTCATTGCAAAACCTATAGAAAATTTTTTTTAAAATTTGCATAGAAGTTCAGATAAAATTTTTTAAGTAGGAATAAAGAAAAACCAACCACATATAAATTAAATTATTTCTATAACTATCTTTTGAAATTTTAAAATGTTTTTGAATTTATCTACATATTTTATAAAAATCTCATATACTGACTAAAATGACACACGGTTTCATTGTTAGTGACTGCTAATAAATTATTTAATCATTACCAGTGATTTGTACAAATTCAAAATTTTTAATGAAAAATACCATTTTTTGAAACTACTGAAGAATAAATCAGGCTTAAAATGATGAGAAATCTACTATAATAATGATATAATAGAAGATTTATTCTCATTTATAATTTTTTTATAAAAATCACATATGTAATTTAATTGTATATGTCTCAATATAAATCAGGAAACTAAGCTTAGTAATACTACTAATTTTTTATTTCTTTACAAAATAAAATATTTGCCTAGTTACATATTCAAATAAACGTTTTGAATTGAATAGATTCTCAAGTTTTGTTATGCCATAATAAGCTTATTAATTTTATTGCTTTTAAATTATAATTTTAATATGTATCATATAATTGATCCTTCTTTACAAAAATTAAAATCTCCAAACTGAAATAGCATGAAAAACTTCTTATACTTTGTAACCAAAGTTTTCCCACTCTCTGAAATTTCGGTATAGTACTGTTACCTTTTCATTAAATTTAAACAGTCGTTCTTATAAGATCCCACATGCCAAACTACTTTATCGTCTAAATCATCATAATAAAAATATATTGCTTTTTATCACCGTCATATATTAATAGTTTAACTGTTTCGAAAGAACGATATCTGCCTAAATTGCAACATCTAGATTTACCGCATTTAGATAAATGACAATAGTTTTTAAATGTCCACCGTATTTAATTGTCATTATAAATACAAGTTTATCCAATAATATATGCAGATTATAAAATAGGAAAATGTCATTTAAATACTTAAGCATTAGTATAAAAGTTTGTTAAAACTATTTACTAAAATCGGTGCAATACACCGTAACAAATTAGAAAATCACTTTACCTCATAAGCCGACGGTTAAATTTAATCTTAAATCCGGACCATCCACGGAACATCCATTCTACTCATTAATTCACGGTAACTTGACACAGAACTCTGGATAACTTACGTAAGCGTACGATAGCTCGATAATCGGGTCGTTCTACCAGTTTTATTCAAAAATTTTATTTCGTATATAAATAATACATGATTCAATTTGATTTTTATTGATATAAATGACGGTATATACGCTTTTTTTTTTATTGATATAAAACAATATTAAAAATATAAAGTAGAATGAAATATTTGCAGTGGAAACAATAAATGAATATATTGTGATGCATGTACTGTACATATAAAATTGTTTAATTAATGTAAGATTTATCAAGAATTATATATATATATATTATTATTTTATTTATTAAAACAATTTCTTAATAGAACAAAGAGTAGTATGAAGAAAATTTGTAAATAGATGGAAGGCATGAATCATTAAATTATCATATAACTGAATCATTCATTCATCTGATTCTGTGGAAGGTCTTTTGTGTGGATAGATAAGTTAAAATATGTTTTGCTTCATTTCCAAGATAAACGCCGAATTAACTGGTTGTCTTTTATAAAAGTGAACTAAATATACGAGAGAATATCATAGCAGTAATTAAAAAAAAACAAAAAAAACTGATCGATGATTGCCACATTTCGAATGTTTTAGCAAAGAAGATCCGCAGTGCGTACCTTTTTTCTTCTCGATTCCTCGGTGATACAGGCTATGAAATAAGCATGGATGACACGAAAAGAATGAGTTCCTTTACCGTTCTTGAAGTTGGTTAAATGAATACATCCATGAGCACTCATTTCAAAGTAACTGAGAAGAGAATTTACAAGAAATAGCGTCCCATCACTCCTCCTTGACAACGGGAACGCTTTTAACACCAAACAATGAGCACTCGTCTAGCCTAGATGCTTTTCACCGGCCCTACATTACTCTAATGCTATATTTCTCTTTTATTATCGTATCTGTTTATTGAATATTAACTTTAATAATGTTTATGTTTGAAATAATAAAATAATTATTTTTCGTCTGTTCGCTTCAAATGTGTTATTTTAATAATCGAATATAGAATCGTCGGGATGATCAAAAGATGGCGTGCGTGCGACTCCGTTTAGTATGTTTCTAAATGATCCTAACATGTCATTGAACGTAAAATAAATGAAGCGTGCCGTGACATTTTTCTCAAAATATGTTTTGTTCAAGAAATGAATTTTAAATGGGATGTTTTCTTCTAGAAAAAAAATATTGTGGCGATAGTGGCGCTCTCGTGCGTGCAGAAGGGTTTTTTTTTGGAAATTTCACCTCCCCGAGGGAGGATGGGTTGATAATAATAATAATAATGACAATAATAAGCGCAGAGTACAAACGGTTAGGTGTAGAAAGTTAAAATTTGGTACACAGTTAGGGTACGCCATGAAAATGCACACTAAGAAGGGATTTTTTTGAAATTTCTCGTGCGGGGGAGAGGGAGAGTGTTAAAAATAATCATCCCTGACCATACCAGCCATTTCTTCTTCAAGAGAATAGACTGCACGAAAATTGTTTTTGAACTTCATCTCAACCATGGACAACTTTAAGAAGATACATCGCCCATCGCAGAACAGCACGGAGTGATATTTATCATTTGGTTCTGCAGATAACTCTGTCTCGCCGTATCCTCTCTGTAACACCACTTCTGTGATGACCATTTATTTCTGGTATTAATTGTAAAACCGCACTTCATCGTAAATAGCTACATTTAACTGTTCTCCCCTATGTGGGAAATTTTGTAATTTATATTTCTCTCTTAAAAAGGTACCCGGCAGGGCGCTCATGTGTCTCAATTCTACTTCCTTCTTCATCTTTCTAGAATTCCTTCCCCCTCATATCCTTCTTCCTTTCCACCCACCCTTCTTATAACATCATTTCACCCACTATTTCTTCACTATTTTAAGGCTATGCCTATTGATGCAGCCTGTTTACTTTTCCACCTGTTCTTCATTCAAGAGTTCTTGGCGTTCTTCTGTCGTCAGATTCGTTTCAGGTTCCATTACGAGCTCTTAAATGTTCTTTATTTCTCAGATGTGATTTTTATTACTCCTTTAGCTGCTTGAGTCTTCTTGATTATACTGTATAAGATTAAATTGCAGCCAACTGTTGACCTGGTAGACCTATTCGAGCCATATTGCCCAGCAACATCAGACATCTTCTGCCCACTCTACCTTTGCTATTATACTCTCACCTTTCTAAAATAAAAACCGACGCAAAACTTAACGAGTGCCCATCCGACAGTCTCGCGAATACTACTGTATAAAAGAATTGTTTCTGTTAGAAAAATAAAAGGCTGGAATTAGAAGGGAGTTTCAAAGTTCGGAGGAATACTATCCAATCAGTATATACCAGGTTGAGCGTCGATGTCGATGTCTTCCGCGCTCCGAAACGTTTCGAATTGTTGCCCGAAGACAAGGAAAGACCAATCAGTATTCATTATTTTTCGTCGCTTCTTCTTGTGTTTGTTTTGTGAAGTGTTCGTTATCCGAACATGTGTTCATAGTCTGAACTGTTCGTTAACCGATCACTCACTGTATTATAATAGCTTGTATGTAAGCCAGCGCTGTCCAACTGGCGGCCCGCGGGCCGTATATGGCCCGCCAAATAATTTTTACGGCCCGCGAGTACATTTTACTATGAATAAATTTATGTTACTGAATTATTATTATTAATAAAATTATTTTACTACCGTGTTTCCCCGAAAATAAGACAGTGTCTTATATTAATTTTTGCTCTGAAAAATGCGCTAGGTCTTATTTTCAGGGAATGTCTTATNTAATTATGGATAATAGATATATTATATCTAAATAAATAGATGTTATATGTTTTTATCAAAGCAAGAATTGGCATTTAGAGGGCATATGGAATATATTGGATCTAATAACAGAGGTAATTATAATGAACTTGTTTATTAAGTACGTCAGATAAATAATCTATTAAAAATACATTTAAAGAAAGAATTAACTGATTGCCCCTGGATGTCGGCTTCTTATAGAAACACAGCTTCCCTATCATCAAATGTCACGGCACGCCCCTGCTGTTTACTTTTCCACCTGTTTTTCATTCAAGAGTTCTTGGCGTTCTTCTGTCGTCAGATTCGTCTCAGGTTCCATTACGAGCTCTTAAATGTTCTTTATTTCTCAGATGTGATTTTTATTACTCCTTTAGCTGCTTGAGTCTTGTTGATTATACTGTATAAGATTAAACTGCAGCCTACTGTTGACCTGGTAGACCTATTCGAGCCATACTGCCCAGCAACATCAGACATCTTCTGCCCACTCTACCTTTGCTATTATACTCCCACCTTTCTAAAATAAAAACCGACGCAAAACTTAACGAGTGCCCATCCGACAGTCTCGCGAATACTACTATATAAAAGAATTGTTTCTGTTAGAAAAATAAAAGGCTGGAATTAGAAGGGAGTTTCAAAGTTCGGAGGAATACTGTCCGATCAGTATATACCAGGTTGAGCGTCGATGTCGATGTCTTCCGCGCTCCGAAACGTTTCGAATTGTTGCCCGAAGACAAGGAAAGACCAATCAGTATTCATTATTTTTCGTCGCTTCTTCTTGTGTTTGTTTTGTGAAGTGTTCGTTATCCGAACATGTGTTCATAGTCTGAACTGTTCGTTAACCGATCACTCACTGTATTATAATAGCTTGTATGTAAGCTATTGTGTTTGTACTGTTTATATATAAACTTATATTTCATAAAACTCTACAGGAACTTCTTTATACACTTGTTACTGCGTGTGCTGCTGCTTGGTAGTATAAAATTATACTTTTCATTGATTTCGTAATGAAGTAATGAACTTTAAAATAGGTGAAAGGTGGAATAGATGCAGAGAAAAAGGAAAAAAATAGATGGAACGAAACATTTTGAAGAAAACATTAATAGTTAGTTAGCTGTATTATATAAAATTTACTTATCCATTATTTTAAAAGCTAAAAATATTTAGAATTACATAAATTAAATAGCCAGCGTGTAAAGATCATCTAAATACTTAAAATATATTACTCTTTACAGTAATCAATCGATACAAACAGAAGAAGAATCATAAAGACGACGAAAGAGATAGTAACATAGAATATACGGAAATAGAATCCCAAGGGTTAGAAAGTGGAGATGATAAAAATATAATTACTTATCACAAATTGAAATCTTGTGCAGGAATAATACATTATGAAATAAATACTTTTCCAGACAGCAAACTCCGAGATTCGTCAAAAGGACTGGCAGATTANAAAAGAATGAGTTCCTTTACCGTTCTTGAAGTTGGTTAAATGAATACATCCATGAGCACTCATTTCAAAGTAACTGAGAAGAGAATTTACAAGAAATAGCGTCCCATCATTCCTCCTTGACAACGGGAACGCTTTTAACACCAAACAATGAGCACTCGTCTAGCCTAGATGCTTTTCACCGGCCCTACATTACTCTAATGCTATATTTCTCTTTTATTATCGTATCTGTTTATTGAATATTAACTTTAATAATGTTTATGTTTGAAATAATAAAATAATTATTTTTCGTCTGTTCGCTTCAAATGTGTTATTTTAATAATCGAATATAGAATCGTCGGGATGATCAAAAGATGGCGTGCGTGCGACTCCGTTTAGTATGTTTCTAAATGATCCTAACATGTCATTGAACGTAAAATAAATGAAGCGTGCCGTGACATTTTTCTCAAAATATGTTTTGTTCAAGAAATGAATTTTAAATGGGATGTTTTCTTCTAGAAAAAAAATATTGTGGCGATAGTGGCGCTCTCGTGCGTGCAGAAGGGTTTTTTTTTGGAAATTTCACCTCCCCGAGGGAGGATGGGTTGATAATAATAATAATAATGACAATAATAAGCGCAGAGTACAAACGGTTAGGTGTAGAAAGTTAAAATTTGGTACACAGTTAGGGTACGCCATGAAAATGCACACTAAGAAGGGATTTTTTTGAAATTTCTCGTGCGGGGGAGAGGGAGAGTGTTAAAAATAATCATCCCTGACCATACCAGCCATTTCTTCTTCAAGAGAATAGACTGCACGAAAATTGTTTTTGAACTTCATCTCAACCATGGACAACTTTAAGAAGATACATCGCCCATCGCAGAACAGCACGGAGTGATATTTATCATTTGGTTCTGCAGATAACTCTGTCTCGCCGTATCCTCTCTGTAACACCACTTCTGTGATGACCATTTATTTCTGGTATTAATTGTAAAACCGCACTTCATCGTAAATAGCTACATTTAACTGTTCTCCCCTATGTGGGAAATTTTGTAATTTATATTTCTCTCTTAAAAAGGTACCCGGCAGGGCGCTCATGTGTCTCACTTCTACTTCCTTCTTCATCTTTCTAGAATTCCTTCCCCCTCATATCCTTCTTCCTTTCCACCCACCCTTCTTATAACATCATTTCACCCACTATTTCTTCACTATTTTAAGGCTATGCCTATTGATGCAGCCTGTTTACTTTTCCACCTGTTCTTCATTCAAGAGTTCTTGGCGTTCTTCTGTCGTCAGATTCGTTTCAGGTTCCATTACGAGCTCTTAAATGTTCTTTATTTCTCAGATGTGATTTTTATTACTCCTTTAGCTGCTTGAGTCTTCTTGATTATACTGTATAAGATTAAATTGCAGCCAACTGTTGACCTGGTAGACCTATTCGAGCCATATTGCCCAGCAACATCAGACATCTTCTGCCCACTCTACCTTTGCTATTATACTCTCACCTTTCTAAAATAAAAACCGACGCAAAACTTAACGAGTGCCCATCCGACAGTCTCGCGAATACTACTGTATAAAAGAATTGTTTCTGTTAGAAAAATAAAAGGCTGGAATTAGAAGGGAGTTTCAAAGTTCGGAGGAATACTATCCAATCAGTATATACCAGGTTGAGCGTCGATGTCGATGTCTTCCGCGCTCCGAAACGTTTCGAATTGTTGCCCGAAGACAAGGAAAGACCAATCAGTATTCATTATTTTTCGTCGCTTCTTCTTGTGTTTGTTTTGTGAAGTGTTCGTTATCCGAACATGTGTTCATAGTCTGAACTGTTCGTTAACCGATCACTCACTGTATTATAATAGCTTGTATGTAAGCTATTGTGTTTGTACTGTTTATATATAAACTTATATTTCATAAAACTCTACAGGAACTTCTTTATACACTTGTTACTGCGTGTGCTGCTGCTTGGTAGTATAAAATTATACTTTTCATTGATTTCGTAATGAAGTAATGAACTTTAAAATAGGTGAAAGGTGGAATAGATGCAGAGAAAAAGGAAAAAAATAGATGGAACGAAACATTTTGAAGAAAACATTAATAGTTAGTTAGCTGTATTATATAAAATTTACTTATCCATTATTTTAAAAGCTAAAAATATTTAGAATTACATAAATTAAATAGCCAGCGTGTAAAGATCATCTAAATACTTAAAATATATTACTCTTTACAGTAATCAATCGATACAAACAGAAGAAGAATCATAAAGACGACGAAAGAGATAGTAACATAGAATATACGGAAATAGAATCCCAAGGGTTAGAAAGTGGAGATGATAAAAATATAATTACTTATCACCAATTGAAATCTTGTGCAGGAATAATACATTATGAAATAAATACTTTTCCAGACAGCAAACTCCGAGATTCGTCAAAAAGACTGGCAGATTAGGAACAATTATAATCTTTAGGAACTGGGAACACGTAATGAATTTAATTTGAATAATTCATTTAAAATAGTAAAGAAGACACCGAAAACCGATAAAAAAAAAAATAAAAAGTAACTTATACGTTCTATATTGTATTTAATTTAAAACAAAATTTAGTGTATTCATTGTTTATAGTTCCATTTCATCATCAATTGAATCAATTTTAAAAAAATTCACTTTCTCGATTGTCTAAATATACGATATATTATACATACTTTATATTATATTGAATATGTTATTCATGACTTAGTTTTCTCCACATTTTACTCTTTAGATTCAATTAAAGGCATCAACGACGTTGAAAACAATTAACCGATAAATATGATATGTTTAACAATTTAAATTATTAAATCGTAGAACTAGTTCCCAATTCAAATTTAAAATTAAACATTTTATAATAGGTAGATGGGTTGGATTCTCTAATTTTTATCGGCAACAATCCACTTGACTTGTACACTTGGTCGTTAGGATGGCTTTAGTATGTGGTCATCAGGATAGAGGTATCCAGCCCTACCATAGGGCGAACGGAGCAGCCGCTCCAGGCGCTAATTCCTAGGGGGTACCTCAGTGGTAAAGAAAATTAAAGGAAAAAATATTTGTTTCACTTTTCGATATTTTCGGGGGGGGCGTCATAATAGGATCTCGCTCCATCCTAAAACTTGCCTCGCTGGCACTGGAGGTATCCTTTCGACGTCAGGATTCCCATACCAGTTAAACTATTATTTTTACTTCGCGGTTTAACTCGCGATATATGATAGTAAAATATTTTAAATAGGAGGGCTTACTCGATGAATGGGAAGAGTCGCGGGTACGCGATAAGATCGTGACATGGAGCTGAGTTTAGCAACGTGACCATTATATAACAATAACAAGATTTACTAATACAAATATACTGCGAGATTATTAAATTCCTACTCTATTCGCGAGAGAGAATTCACAAAAATATGGACTATACTACCTGGACTTATGTAGCGTACATAGTCCTCTCTGTAGCTGGAGAAGTACGGGAAATGGAAGATGATTGCAAGGTAATCTTCTTCTTTATTAAGGCGCACAAAGTAAAATATTCGACGAGGTGATTCTTATGTCATCTTTATGGCATCTTCGTATTTCGAGGACTGCCCGGAATGGCGGGAAAATCGCTCTTTTTAACCCATTCTCTGACCAATCACGTAGCAGGTACCGCGGTTTATACGGGCTGTGCGATGACGTACAGAGAGGATAAATAGACATATGGCGGTCAGAATTTGAAGATGGCTCGTGAGAAAGGAAGTTGATTTCCCTTTCTCGAAAAAGGTCGAATGCAACTTCCCTTCTTGTAAACATTATGTAGAAAATAATATAATTTTTCTATTTCATTTTATGAGTCATCT
>NW_019384771.1:212515-258390 GCF_000671375.1 Centruroides sculpturatus
ATATCGGCATTAATCCTCTTTTTCAGAAGAAAACATATCTCGCCGAGTTTTTTGGTGTTCTTCATTCAAGAGTTTTTGACGTTCTTTTGTCGTCAGATCCGTTTCCGGTTCCATTATGAACTCTTCGATGTTCTTTATTTCTCAGATGTGATTTTTGTTACTCCTTTAGCTGCCTGAGTCTTCTTGATTATACAGTATTTTTCTTAGATAAGATTGAACTGCGGCCTATTGTAGACCTGTTCACGCCAAACTGCCCAGCAACATTAGGTATCTTCTGCCCACTCTCTACCTTTGCTATTTATACTCATTTAACGAGTGCCTACCCGACAGACTCGCGAATACATAAAAGAATTGTTTTGTCAGAAAAATAAAAGGCTGGAATTACAAGAGAGAGTTTCAAAGTTCGAAGAAATGCTATCCAATCGGTATATACCGGCTTGAGCGTCGATTTTGACGTCTCCCACACTCCGAAAAGTTTCGAATTGTTGCCCGAAGACAAGGGAAGACCAATCGGTATTCATTATTTTACGTCGCTTCTTCTTGTGTTTGTTCTGTGGGGTGTTCGTTATCCAATCACATGTTCGTTGTCCGTTCATAAAAATCTTTCGCGAAAGTGTTCGTTATCCGATCTGTTCGTTAACCGATCACCCACTGTAGTTTGTGTTGGAGAGCATTTGGGCGACCCTTTGCGAGTGCCGCCCGGTGCATGGTATACCCCTTTGCACCCCCCTCGCTACGCCACTACATTGAGTACATAATCCACGTTTACCTGACGAAAACTCACAAATACTGTACACTTGAAAAACGTTTAGTAAAGAAATTAGAAGAAAAAAACAGCCCAGTGGTAAGGGATGTTTTTCATATTTGTTTAATTGAAAATTTATATAAAAGATATTTTTTTAAAAATAAGGAAATATAATATACAAGTGATAGAGGAAAAGGTGGTATTGTGAAACACTGCGTGTATTATGGAACCACTCCATTTCGAACTGATAATAAAGGCGAACTGTAGCGGATTGTGACTGAACTGAACAAGGCAGACATCCATAGCGAGGGGAAAACCCGTTTTATTTCAGTTAAACGGTTATCTGTATTTAATCAGCAAATTTGTTTTTTTCAAAATTCGCAAGTTTTAACTTAAATGCTAAGTGAATTTAATTCCCGGAACTCCTTTTAGAATTCAGAGTAGGATACCCCTATGAGCTCCTCTGCCCCCTATAAAATGACTTTGTATTTAATTTTGCCGGAGTCGGATTCGGAGTCGAGTGTTTTATACCGACTCCGCAGCTCTGGGACCCTAACCAGAGTCGGTAGATTAACTGGTCTTTCGACTTTCTATCTTCGCTCGTTGCTAAAATCAACTAGAGACAAATGTTACCACCAGGGGCACTGCAATCACTACAAGAGCGCTAGATCGAATCGCTGTGAGGTCGAATGTTTTATTTTTTTGAAAGATATATAACCTTCGAGTTCGATTTCAAAATTTTCTACATGAATTTCATTATAAGAATGAAAAAGCTTTTATTTAAACCCAAAATCAGGTTTAGTGATAAATAAATGACACTTAATAAAACATTAAACATAATTGTACTATTACAGTATGTCAGTTTTGTTCCTTATCATTAAATTGTACTATTTGTATATGTCAATTTATTATACGTTAAAAATGTATTATACATACAAACAAATTATACAGTATTATAAATAATAATAATTATTATTATGTATAACATAATTTGTTTGTATGTATAATACATTTTTAATACATTTTAAAATAATGTAGAATAAACTTAAATGTTTCTGGTGCACAATAATCATGATCTAATAATTCACTATCACTAGTATCTCCATAGGACAGGCTTGGATTACAAAGCAAATTTTGTAAATGTTCTTCCAGTTGTTCTTGAATTTACTTAAATGCAGTGGTGATATTCAGCGGGTTCGCACAGGTTCGGCCGAACCCGTTGTTAACATTTTCAAAGTTTTCCGAACCCGTTGTTAAACACACGTAACATTTCTCAGTGGTTTTGTTTCTTTTAAAAAATATATTAAAATATACGTATTATACTCTGTAACACTACTAAACTAGAGCCTTATACNTGTGGGATGAGAATTGCTTCCACTTCCTTGTCTTATCATTCCAAAGAAACGCTAATTGAAAAGAAAACATAAGTTAAGAGTTTAATACAAGATTATATAATCATTACACTAAGTCAGTTTTAATTGATAAAATAAATATCAGACAATTAATCTTAAAGTATTTATAAAGAAAGGTGGGCCACACAGTGAATCACAGTGGGTCTCACAAACCCAGCTCAATCTTTAGTTAACATTTTTTTAAATATAAAAATACTGAAAAAATTTATATTCTTCCAACTTTTCAGTCCGATCAACATGCGGTTAGAACGTTTTTCTATTTGACTTTATTTGGACTAGATGTCTTATCAAAAGCTTCCAGTCGAAAAATTTACCGGGAAACTCATTACTTCTAGATATTGCGTAATCGCGGGAAATAATTAAGCCAAAAGTATTTTAGTTTTGCGTGCAATTTTACCACGAAATGTTTCTATCAAAACACTTATTCGTCTAAATAACGTCAATAAATATGTAAATTAGAGCTAAATTGGAACTGAAAAACCACGAAAATAGCGCTTATCTAACATTTTTTTTTTACAGTTTTACCTTGATTTACGTAGAGGGAGCGATTTTCCACCAGACAATTCTGAGAAAATGCTTACTCGTTCAAACAGAATCAAACAACTAGAAGTTAGGTAATTAGACCCTAAACGTTATGGAATAATATAAATAAAAGAATGATAGCTACGCCACAATCGTGTTAAAAATTATATAAAAATAAACATTAAAAACGCAATTTTGTCATCAATACAACAAGAAAGAAAGAAAGAAAACAAAGCGCAGAAATTTAACGGTGAAATTGTAGTTTTTTTACGCGATAGATAAAATTTAATAATTTTATATTAAAACACAGGGTACGAGAGACCCACTGCGACTCAGGCAAGGACAAAAAGTTACACGACTCACTGAGGATTAACCCTTCACATGTAGGATCCACACAGTTTAATTTTGTATTTTATCGTTCATCTCTTATTTTGAAACTCGTTGGCTCTTAACTCGCATTCTAGAACAAGCTTAAGTAATATCGAGTATTCATATGTTTCGGTTTCAATTGACTTTCTATTTGTACTGCGACATAGGCAGGCGTACTACTAAATTTGTTTTCAGCTGATGATCATTATAAGAGGCTGAGTTGATTTTATTGGGTATGTCAATGGTAGAGCTTTCCAAAACAGGATCTCCACAGAAACCAGATTGAGTTAGGGCAAAGTCGGTAGATTAACTGGTCTTTCGACTAATAGTTCAAACTTAGCTAGAGACAATATTTGTCGCTAGTTGGCGCATCTGTTGGCAGAAGAGCGTTGTTCTTGCTATGTATATACTGAAGTCAGTGATTTCGACCTATAATAATTGTTTTTTTAGCTACATAAAAATGCTAACGTGCTTTGTGCCAGGATGCGAGGCAGGATATAAGTCATCGAACGAGAAGAGACATTTTTCCCGTGTTTCTAGCGATAAGATTAAGGAGTGGATGCGATGCATTTTACGAGACGACAAGATGCTAACAAGTAAATGTTACGTTTGTTACGTCCATTTTGCGAGAAGATTTATTTTAAAAACCTACTCCCATGTTATAAATGGAGGGAAAGTAGAAATTCCACGAGATCGCTGGGCATTAACGTCGGATGCATATCCATCAAACTTCCCTAATTGTCCTAAGTATCATACATTAGTAAGTCTGTACCTCAAAAACGATCAACGCGATGTCTCGCAAGAAATGAAGAACAATCTAGGAAGAGATCCCTAAAAGACAACACCAAAGGTAAATATTTATATGTTTTTTTATGTAATCTTAATCCTGTCATTAATTCAATAGGCTTGCACTGCAGATATCGAAGAAATAAAGCATATTTAATGATTGTATTATTATTTAGGTTGGATACTTTTTACGGTTATTTTTTTAACGATTTTCTAGCTTTAGGTTACTTCACCGTTTTTATGGTTTTCATTATTTTGTCAAACATTATATCATGATTTAGATTCGCTCCATTACCGATTTTTACACGTTTATAAAGCTATAAATAGCGAAGTTTTTTAAACGCAAAAACGTGTACATCTGATGTTCAGCGCCACTTTCCTGTAAGCCTAGAAGTTTGACAATAGTGTTTGGAAAGTCAGTGGAATCATGCTCGACATTCCAAACGCCATTGTCAAACTTCTAGGCTTACAGGAAAGCAGCGCTGAACGTCCGACGTACACGTTTTCACGTTTAAAACTTCGGCCTCAACCTCGTTAATAACTCTAGCACAGCGGTTCTTAACCTTTTTTTAGTGATCAGCACCGCCTTAAAAAATGTGTGTATATTCTTTTAACAAAAAACATTTATTGCATAAACAAATGCCGTGTTTATTTATAATATATATTATTGCGGGTGATCGAACAGTTCGCGAAAGATATTTATGATCGGACAACGAACACTTTACTGAACAAACATAAAAAGAAGCGACGGAAAATAACGAATACCGATTGATTTTCTCTTGTCAAGGTAACAATTCGAAACCTTTCGGAGCGCGGGAGACGTCAACATCGACGCTCAACCCGATACCGATCAGATAGTATTCCTCCAAATTTTGAAACTCTTCCTTGTAATTCCAGCTTTTCGTTTACCTTTCTGACAAATAATTTTTTATAGTCTTCGCGAGACTGTCGGACGGGCACTTGTTAAGTTTTGCGTCGGAGTTTATTAACAAAAGGTGAAAGTTTAATTAACTGTTTAATACCGAAATTCGAATTTCATCTGTGCCTTGCATTTAAATAACTTTTTGTGGGCTAGTTGATTTCTGAATTTTTGTACGTACTTTTCTGAACTTTTTATTTAAAAAAGAAACTGATAATATTATGAGAGCGTAAAAAGAGGAGTGTCAAGAACTGTGCTCACCGTAGAAACCAAGTATGAGATAATAGCCAAGGTAGAAATTGGGCACAAGATGTCTGATGTTGCTAGACAGTATGGCTTGAACAGCTCTACAGTAGGCACAATCTTAGCTATGAAAGATATATCAAGAAGTCTCAAGCTGCTAATGGAGTAATGAAAATCACAACTGAGAAATAAAAGAGCATTTTAGAGCTTAATAATGGAACCTGAAACTGATCTGACGACAAAACGCCAAGAACTCTCAAATGAGGAATACCAAGAAACTCAGAGAGGTTTGTTTTCTTTTGAAAAAGAGGAAGACGAAAGAGGACCAATATCGACATCTGCTACTAAAGATCTTTTGAAGTGGGAGGATGTCAGAACAACGATTATCCAAGTGGCATCCAAACCAGAATAAGGTTAATGGGGTTGGAGATCTCTACAATTACAATACTATTAATTACTTCCGAAAAATCCTGAAGAGAAAAGCAATCGACATTGGACAGATTCTTTAATCCCCACAAACGGGAAAAACATGACTAATAAAAATGCAAGACTGCATATATATATGTATTTTTACTATACATATAAATAAACGTAGTAAAAAAGTATATACAGTATATTTTTTTATTTTTTGGAGTCTCCGGAACGAATTAATCAAATTCCCATAANAAATTAATAAACTTCATAGTAAAAAAGTATATACAGTATATTTTTTTATTTTTTGGAGTCTCCGGAACGAATTAATCAAATTCCCATAAAAACCCATGGTAACGTCATCAGATGCATTTAAGCAATTTCTGGATTTCGTTTTGATGTGCAAAAGTGCTGTATTCAAGGTATGCGAACTCGTCTCAACTAGTTTCTGTACTACACGTGACAATGTGACTACATTAACCACTCTACAGTGATAGACGGATATACCCATCAAGGGCGATCACGTGGCACTGATGAACGACGGCGATAATTTTGCGGATATCGCCGAAAACTAGCCAAAAAATACCGTGAAAAAAATTCACATGAAAAAGGAATTATGTGACAATAAAAAAAAATATTTTTCTTTACTAGAGAACCGTTTAAATAATTTTTTTCCGAAACGGTAACGAGAAAAACGCGTGAGAAAATACTTTAAAAATTTCTCTCGTTCATTCTCCACTACATCGTGATAGCGCCATAGCTGACTAACCCACTGTACAAAGTTAACTGCATCTACTGACGACTGATGACAAGCGCTATGTGCTGAGAGACGATAGAGAAAGAAGTGGGGATGCCGTGTTTCTGGGTGCCACAGTTTGTAGAGAACACTGTCGCCTCGTTCGTATTTTTTTAAAATTTCTCTCGCACACCAGGTTAAGAACCGCTGCTCTAGGTGTCTAGGACTCGATCCGAGACTAGAACAATTACATCTCATATCGTAAATCTGCATTGGCATATTCATGCATCACTAGACTCAACGGATTTTCTTGTGATACACCAAATTTTATTGGCGGAACCCTGGGGTACCGCGTAACATAAGTTGAGAACCTTGGTATAGTTTCCATATAATAAAAAATTTTACTCTCACTGTCAGTAATAATGGTTTCAGCAACCATACTTTGACATGAAAATGATTTCAAATTATACGTTCAATTATTTGATGAAAACTAAACAAGAAAATATTATTTGATGATGATGATTTATTTCGGATAGTGCTCGTTTAATTTATTATTAACGTATACACATTTAAAAATACTGTGCTCTCTATGCAATATTTATTTTAAAAATCAGAAAGCTGCCTATTGCAAATTTACATTTAACCTTTTATCTGGCTTCAATTGATAGATATTAGCGTTGCAACGAATAGTATATTCGGCCAGGAGCGTAGCCGAATAGCCGAATATTCGGCCAAACTATTCGGCTTGATTAACGCACGTACGAAAATTGGTGCGCAAACAGCATTATGGCAAGGACCCTGCTCTCTATTGGCCCACTGTCACTACGCTTCGCCAATCGCGTTAATTCTTGACAGTTCAGACAAGAGCATCATGGCAGTATGTGATAAGTGATGATATCAAATGTGGATAACAATGAAATCACCTAGACGTGTAAATAACGGAAAAAGAACAGAGAAGGACCGCAAAGTGAAAATGTGAAAATAAATATGAAATTGAGTTGATAACATAATCGAACAAGTCGATTCCGTTATCAACTCAATAAGCTGCTCTCGAACAAGTCGAGACAGCTTATTGGCGCGAAATTCGCGGCCGTGAATGCCAAACAGTTGTTGTCATAGACTTCGGAAAGCTAAATGCTTGTAATGAAAGTCACTTAGCGTGCACGGACGAAAGCCTGGGGTCGTTCGGGCTACCAAGCTGTTTCAAATCTGTGAAATCATAACTGTGACTTATACCGACGTCCTGTCTGTCTCTTTTCTCCGTTATCACCAGGCTATGAGTCACGTAATTGTAAAATGCAAAATCTACGACGGAAAAGTGACGAATCGAAAGTATCGTGAGGGCGTATTATGATGTATGCATAGGCATACGTGGACTAGAGCGATAGAGGAAAAAGAAAGGGAAGAGCAAAGACGAGCGCTTAAAAAGAAGGATAGACAGGGTCAGACCCTCAGATGTGCGACGATTCTCGAACGAATAGATGTGTACGTGTGCTGATCTTTGTAATTATAAATACAAGTGACTAATATTATGTTCTTTTTTATTTTGTGCATGTTATAAGTTATAAATAAATATAAACAAACAACACTAACCCGATAACATTAAATCTAAATACCAAAATGATTAATTTACTGTTATTATTATTTCTTACTCCTGTTTTTAGGTATTCGGCCGAATAGTAACCGAATATTCGTTACATCACTAATAGATATATTATGTAATTGTACGAATTGTGGTTTTATGATAAAAGAAACAAAAATTATTCAGACGATAGCATTTATTGTATGGTATTGCATCTTTTGGTAAATGGTAAATCGAACAGTGAAGAGTTCATTGTACTCCACAGCTCAAAATATAAAAGCTTTTACATCCAAGCCTGAAGATGGCTTGGAAATAAAGAGAGATTGAAAACGTTTATAAAAGCAATTTATTTAATAAACAAATCTTTCTTAGTGAACGTTAGTTACTATAGTACGATTGTTCTAATAAACATTTTACATTTTAAATTAAATTATACATTCATTTTAAATGCTGCCATCTCAGTAATATCTACGTAAGATAACAATTTGAAAATTCCTTGGTTAATGAACTGTTACTCTGAAGTTTCAAAAACATTATTATGGCATTTCTTATACTGTTGTTTAATTAATAATAATAAATCGACTTGATTTTTTCTAAAAATATATTTATTTTTAAAATTATTTGTAATTATATATTTTCTGAAATGAAATACCATAATAAATCTTGTGATATTTCACAAATAATTACATTTTATTGAAAGAACAAAAAACTGTTATTGTTAATGTAGAGAATGTTAAAACTTTTTTGGTTATATAAGTTTTATTTTATCTATTCTAGTATTGCAATGATATGAGAGAAATTACAATTTTATCATATTTTAGCTCGCATGATAAGGCCTGTCTATAATTATAGATCATATCCTGACCTTCCATAACTATAGGCCGACGAATGAGGCTTATTTACGAATACTGGTGAATTGCTAAATTATATTTAATATTTTAATCCAGAACATTATATGACAGCGCATAATTTTGGTCTATTCCGAGTAAGCCAGACCAACAATTGGTCCGATTAGTGTATAAAGCTAGTTAAGATGAACGACCAAAATTATTCCTGATAAAATGAGAGTCCGGAAAGTCTTCCATAACGATAGACAGGCCTTACCGTTCATGCTGAAAACAATGATTGCAGTTTCTCATATCTTCATTACAAAATACTGGAACAGAAAGTAAGTTTTGTTATATTGACAGAGAAAAAGATTTTAACACATCTAGCACTTGTTTAATGTAATAACCAATGCAAAATCCCATAAATAAAATATAATGGATAATTCATCTTGTAATGGTAATAGTACAATTCAAACAAGAGAACTCATTAAAAATAAAACGAATAGAAATCCCAAGATAAAACACAAACACACATACATATATTGTACAGTATTTGATGTCAGTTTAGTTCAATATATTTATGTTGTATATGAGATAATTATTCCATATAATATATGGAATAACTATCGTGCTTAACATCAGTTATAAAAAGTTTTTATATCTGACCTAATATGTATTCTGCACACACAACAAATAATTCTATTCAAAAGTTTAAATGCGTTTTTAGGAATTGTAAAAGAGTTTAACTCTACTATTGTTATATCACACGTAACCGAAACGAGAGAAGTCAAGCGTGATCCGTGATCACAATATCATAGGTAGGTCAAGGAATGTTTAGTAATTTCGAAATTTTTCAGAGATATAAACGATTTAAGCAGCACGAAAAATTCTCTAAATTTAATAAGCGAAATAATCTTTTCTACGTATTTTTCAAGAAAATTTTTAAAATAACGTGTTTATTCACAAATTAAATCTTTGGCACACGAGTAAAAAACAATTTTTGCTGTAATTTTATATAATTTTTACAAGTAAGAAACGACAACTTCGTCAGTTTCTTCTTCTTTGGGTTTACGTTCTTGCAGAGCCTTTGATAACTTTTTCCTAGGACCGAAGGGTAAACCGAGACTCTTCAGATCATCTTCAGTTAATATATATAAAGTATCTAAATCAATTTTTTCTTTCGTAAATATAGGAATGTACTCGCTAAGTCCTTGACTGGACAGAAAATTTATTAAAGATGTTAAATCTAATTCCTCTTTGTCGTCTAAATCTAATTGGTCCGCATCCCAAGGTAGATTTGTATTTCTTTGAGCTAGACTTCCAGCACTTCCTATGCTATCTTCTTCCTCCTCCTCCTCCTCTTGAATTTCCTTAGGAGGAATGGATAAGAGTGTTCCGTACATAGAATTACGAAAAGCAACGCTACCAAATCCTGGTCTGTCAAATATACTACTATTCTGTGACAGAATTTCTTCAGAATTTAGGTATCCGGGTTCGCTTATGGATCTCTCTAAATTATTTTGCTGATCAAAAACGTCTTTCATATGAGGTCTGTCTGTCTGTATATATATTACCTCAGAATCTCTTTTTAGTCCCGAGAGAGAACGGATCGACTTTTTACCATTCTGTTCAACTTCTCGCACTTTAAATTCATTACGTGGAATATTTCTTTTCTGCAGTATCTTCTTGGAAACAGCGCTAAAACCTTTTTTCTTAGAATTCGTTTCGGAGTAATTAACAATTTCTGAAAATCTGGGCGACGTGTAAAGTTGTCTAGAATCCTTTCTTATAGGCAATAGAGAGGATCCTATTCCTAAATTTGCCTGATCATCAGACATTTTCCTTCTTTCCTTTTCTAAATATTTCTCATCCCTTTCCGCTTTCTTAGCCGCCTTTTTTTGCAGCTTATTATATATTTTAATTCTCTTCTCGGCATCTTTAATTGCTTTCTCTTTCAACTTCTGCACGTGTTTTTTATTCAAATTGCTTTGTTTTGTAATTGCATCATCCAGATATTTCAAAATGTCTTCGTGTTGTCTCATGGCCGCTATATCTTTCGCTGTATGGAAATCATTATCTAACGCCCATAAATTAACTCCGAAATTTACAAGAAAGGATACGCAATTTAAATGTCCATTAGCTGCTGCACAGTGTAACGACGTATTACCGTAATAATCACACTTATCGGGATCTCCTCTGCAACAAAAATATAACATCAAATTAATTGCTAAATTAAGACGTAAATAATCTACGATTAACTAAACTAAATGATTAATTTACAAATCATCATTTTAAAAATTAAAGATAAAATTATTATTCGTTATGTAATATATGGTCGTATTGTTTTGCAAACCGTTTTCCAGCTGTTCAGTTATAAATCTAGATAAACAGAAAGAAAATAAAAATAGAATAAAGTTAATTCTAGGCCAGTTTACTCCTTTTTTTCATAGGCACTGTTAAGTACAATATTTCTCTTAAGATCTTATCAAACTTACTGCATCACTAACCATGAAATTGAAAAATAAACTGCATGGTGTCAATCAAAGTAATTACATCTTGTATAGAAATAATTAAAATTTTATTAATTACACACTTGTCGAACGTATTATCAAAATAACGAAGTATCACGAGAGGACTTTATACTTTCTATTTTCGATTTTTATTTTATACTCTGCAAAGTGAGTTTATCTGAAAAAAAATACACATCACGGTTATAAAGAGATGTGTTATAAATAGCTACATAAAATGATTTTTGTACGTGATTTCGTGCAAAAGTTGTTATTCCTTCAGTAAAAAATCTCAATTGGCTTTTTAAAAAATCTTAGAATTTTACGAACAACAAATCATATAAGATTACAAGACTAGTCTTTAAAACTTTCAAAAATACACAAAATTTTTAAGTCATATCAAACTATGATACATAATGAATCGATTAATTTTAATTATTAGTCTATAATATTTAATAATGTTCTCGTTATCAATAACTTAATTTGTACTTTATTCTAAAGACAAAGATAAACAACTAATTTTCTTTATCTAATCAATAGGATAGTTTTAATTTCAAAGACTCGAAACAAACTATTTATAAGGGATATAAGAAAGAATAGATAAAATATTTTTATATCATTATTTTAACAATATGTTTTAAATTCTAGTCTTTACATAGAGAGAACAATGAAAACAAAAAATCTAATCTCTGGGATCTGAAAGTTATCACGTGATATTTTTGTATTTATTTTCCTTTCCGTATAAATTCAGCAAGTTCCGTTTCATATATTACAAAAAAAAAGAGTCTAGTTTCGAAAAATTTCTAGGAATCTCTCCATTTTCGGGTGGCTCACCCTCATTATAAATATCCGTTTCTCCCCACACGTGTTTCCTGTGCGAGTGAACACAATACACATCCTGTCAAGCACCAGGTGTCCAGTTAACATGGTCCGATGGATCCCTCATCGGTTACCACAGATATGAGAAAATACTTAATTACATTGTCTAATAAAACTTATATTTCTTATAAATTATAAACATTTTTATTATAAGAAATACTATACCACATATATATCTATTACGTAGCAATTTAATGAAATTTGCTCAAAATCTATTACTAAAAAACAAAACTAATATCTCAGATAATTATAACGTAAATTTAATATAGTTTAGTTATATTAATTAATATGAACGATTTCTTACACATTTGTTATTGTTAGAAATAAAGAAAATTTCTTACCCTCTCCCAACAATTAACCTCAAAGCCTCCAAATTTCCGTAGTAACTAGCCCATATGGTAGGTGTCATGCCATCTTCATCTTGAGTGTTGCAATCTTTTCGAGTCGACTCTTGTAACAAATCTAAATAACCGTCTCTAGCAGCGCGATGAAACCTTTCAGTATCAACAGCCATTTTCAGCCTGCACTACCTGAGTGATACTACAACGGTAAGCAGCTGTCGATATGACGTATCGCTGACGTTACGTGACGTTCGACGGCGAGAATGTTATAGGTACACACAAATTAACAAATAAAAAATGAACCATGCATCACTCAAATTACGAAGTGGGAGTGACTTGGTATCTGATACAATCATAAACGAATTTCATCGTGTTAAGATAAAATCTAGTTCTTAAAAATTAACATATCGATAATGAATAAAAGTTGGGCCATTTTTATCTATCTACGTTTTCCTTCCATGTTTTTTTAATTCTCAGTTTAGTTTCAATCCTTTTGTTTGCATAGCGACGTTTAGTTCAGAGTCCAACAACGATAACAATTTCGTTCTGGGAATAATCGTAACGATTAAGTATCTTTGCATTGTGAAATAATTCAAAGAACTCGTTTTATTAAAATATATATATTATTATTATTGTTATTAATATTTATATTATTATATTTTAACTTNTTGTTGGCCTCTCAGGTGTGGATGTCTAAGTCACATGGCGCCTTAAATGTCGTAAATTAATTCTTGTAATATATTGTATAAATTTTTCTATTATTTCCCCCCCGTAAACTGGAAAATAATCTGTAAAATCCCGTCGTAAATTAACAGTATCGTTAAGAATTTCCATATTTTGTAAACAAAGTTATTTACAGAAATGTTAATTTAATATACAGTTCTCTCGCATACAAAGTCTAATTTATTTATTTATTTATTTTTAAATCTATAATTCCATAATTTGCATGTGTAATTTTTAATATCAATATTTTTTATTCAAAATTTTTTAATAATTCAACACTTTTCAAGTACCACAATTTACCAGTATCAGACTATATTTAAGAGCAGAAATATTAATACGACATAGGACTTGTAGAAGGGCATGATTACATGCTAATTACTCGCTGATTACATGTCCAGATTATGCAACAGTTAGTTGTGTGTCGGTACTTTTGATGCAATGTAAGTCGAGTAAGTCGGTATCTTTGATCTTCTCCAGTCAATATCTTGCTTCTCCACTTGCATAAAGAGTTTTCAATTTACATACACCACATTCTTGTTAATGTACATATTGCAACTTCTTTGGCAAACCTGTTTTTAAATAGAATATATATATGTATATATAAAGTGAGTAGTAGCTGTAAGCACTTCTTCACATTATCACAACACACTAATGTACAGAAGTAAAGTCAGCAAGCTACCCTGTTCTTTCTTAAAAAGGCTGTATAAACACTAGATAGATAAAGTCTAGATTAAATGGGCATGGTTTTTTTTTCCTAAGTTTATCCTACATTTTTTTGTGCCACTTCTTATCCTTGTCAAATGAGCACGGTAATATTAAGTTACCATAATCTGAAGTAATGAATATGTTGAAATGATTTTGTATAGAATTACATGGGGTAAATCCACAGTTTGTATATTCATGACATCACAGAAAACCACTCTTGTGCAGGAAAAATGAAGGTTGCTTCCTTTTTTTTATTTTTGCTATAATGATAGGGTTACATATGCTGTTCTTGTGGCACTTTAAATCTATCTATAAAAATTGAATAGTTCACAATTGAAGCAACTATCCAAAACCAAATTTGTTGCACTATAACATTGGACTTTTTATATAAAAACACAGGGCACTTAAAGACTATAGCCAATCACAAGATGCAAGGTATACTGCATGGATGAAGTGTATACCAACTGGACATTCTTGTATCTGTGGGTATAACACCAACATCACATCAGAAGTCACATGCCACCACACAAAAGTCTGGAATGAAATAGTGACAGATAACACTTTCATTGTATCACATCACTATCTAGTGGAAGCAAAATAAAGTCTTCGATAATTTCATTCTACTACATTTCGTTTTTCTCCATGTGATCTTTTCTGTAAAAGTAAAATATATATTTTAGTATTTATTATTATTATAATTACAATATATATTATAATACTTTAGTATATCAGATAACAATAAAAGTTTATGAGGTTTTTCAATGTTATCTTTCAACAAAGCCATAAGTTTGAAGAAAGGTTTCAAGTGATGAAACCATTTATTAGCATTTATATTATCTAGATGAACAAACAAGTTTTATATAAACTAACTGTAAATAATAAACTTCTGTGGCTTATGAACTGCTTTTTTACTGTTTTCATTACACAACACTAAGCCATTTTTTAAACAGGTTATTGAAGCATAATGAAAAATAGATTGTCTACAGGAACACCAAACATTTGCATTATTGGGTGTCATCCAGTGAACCTGTAACATATATATTCAAAGCTTGGGATTCTCCAATAGAAAATTTTGTTTTCAGTCTAGTAGATTATAGATAATGATGTTAATTATGAACCTGTCACTAATCAAACCATCACTATGGTTTGATTAAACTTGGCATAGTCATCAACAGATTGAAAACAATGCTTTCTGTTCCTTCAAAACAATACTCACCCTCATACAGAACAATCTAAGACAAGCTCCATAGCTTCAATTGGATGGTATGAGGTCAGGAAAATACAGAGTGTACAGTAGAATTTATATTTTATCCTCTATATATTATCCCATTACATTATCCCACTGTCATCTTTCCTTGGAACTGAACAATCAAATGCACAACTTACAATTTTGAAATTAAGAAGCAGTGAAAATGGATTTAATTATTTTATTTGCTTCTAATAATCAGATATTTTCTACTTGACTAAATGCTTACTTTCCCAAATAAAATATTTTTATTCACCTTTTTTGTATGGTTTAATTTTATCTTCAAAAACTACATACACTTTTTTGGTTATCTCATAATACATAATATAAACCATAAAAACAGTAAAACATAAACTAAAGCTAGAAAATCATTCAGAAAATCATAACCTTAAAGAGAATCCAACATATAAATAAAAATACAATCTGTTAAATCTATATATATTAAAAGCAAAATGTTCTTTCACCACTGTACACAAATTATGTAAATTTAAATATAAATTTGATTACAATTTGAAAATTTCAAAACAACTTTTAAACAGTTTTTAAAAATATTGAAATCAAATCAACTGAAAATTAAAACAATTTTAATTAATTAATTTTGATTTTATTTTTGATTTTGATGTAAAGTGGCTACCTAGTATGCTTTAATTCATTCATATCTGCAGGGTTCCAAGCATACATAGCAGCCCATTTTTCCTGTATTCCTAAAGTTATACAGAAACTGGAAACNCTGCAAGTATCTAACCAAACCAATAAACAAGATTTAAAAGAAAAACACAAAAATTTTGTCTGAAATTAGTCTTGAAGAATATCAATCACTTATTGATAGTATGGCAAAACGGATAAAATCTGTAATTCATAATAAAGGATATTTAACTAACAATTAATTAATTAATTAATTAAAATTGAAATAAAATCAACTGAAAATTAAAACAATTTTAATTAATTAATTTTGATTTTATTTTTGATTTTGATGTAAAGTGGCTACCTAGTATGCTTTAATTCATTCATATCTGCAGGGTTCCAAGCATACATAGCAGCCCATTTTTCCTGTATTCCTAAAGTTATACAGAAACTGGAAACATTCGGCTTAGAGATAAAGTCTCTGAAAGCAGTTTGTAAGGTCATTATAAATGCAAAAATTAACTGAGAAAGTGAAAAAAAAACAAAAAAAAGCAAAGTGAACACACAATCATAAGAAAAATCCTGGATTTAAGAAGTTTCAAGATATGGGCAAAAATATTTTCAGTAAATCTGTTGATCATGAAATTGCTCTACAACCCATGGAAATAGATTGTCTAAGGTTCTTTTCTCTGACATCATGTGATTTAAGCAGCTCATTCTTTACATTTAGATTATCCTTTCAGACAGTTTATTATTTTATCAGAAAATTTAAAAGGTATTTTGCAGGAAAACTGTACGCATAAAACTTTTAAACATAAAATAATGTTAATTTTTTTACTTATCTTCAATCAAATGCAACAGTGGCAATTTTCCACAACTACTAGTTTTTCATCAAACTGACTTACTTAGCCATGCTTCCACAATATTCTCACATGCTATACATTTAACTGTGTAAAACTTTTGGGTCAAAAATATTTTTCTGCTTATCACAGGCCTTCGAAACACCACTGTGGAAAACTGCCATCTTATGCATATTATTGCACACAATTTTTCTTTATTGTCATAATCACATACATACGGTAGCACTTTTCCACTCTAATGTCATTTTTGGTGATCTATCATCATCAAAAATGATGTTATGGATGTCTCACACGATTGCTGCAAGAGATAGGCACGATGTCATAGATGTTTGTCAGTTATGCATTATAATGACATGGCAGTCTGCAAATCACTGCAACNCTTATCACAGGCCTTCGAAACACCACTGTGGAAAACTGCCATCTTATGCATATTATTGCACACAATTTTTCTTTATTGTCATAATCACATACATAAGGTAGCACTTTTCCACTCTAATGTCATTTTTGGTGATATATCATCATCAAAAATGATGTTATGGATGTCTCACACGATTGCTGCAAGAGATAGGCACGATGTCATAGATGTTTGTCAGTTATGCATTATAATGACATGGCAGTCTGCAAATCACTGCAACCTTGAACACTTGTCTCCATAAGACAGTCTGGGGTGCTATGACCTTCAGTTCAAATGTTTTGGCAACTTTCTTTTGTGGCCAAAAAATACAGAAAATCATTTTCTGCTCCTTCTGAGAAACAGCTCAATCCTCCTAGCATTTTTTTCTAGCTGAATTTGTTTCATATTAGCCCACAATACTGCAACGTAGTGTGGGCTAATATATTAATAATAATATTTTTAAAATTTGTCAAAAGGACATTGTTTAGTAAACAAAACAGAATATGTTGTTGAAATTTGGGAATATATGAGAAGACATACTGTATTACAGGATATTTCAGAACAGTCAAATTCAAAGAACAACAATTATGTGCAATGTAATTAAGTATGAAAAATCAGTGGAAAATAGCCACCTTATGCAAGTACACATGTTAAAAAAAAGAATATGTTATCATGACTTTATAAACAAAACAAGATTTGACTAGTGACATACTTTAACATGTGACCACATATTCTTTTACTTTACTTAAAAAAAAATATTTTGCTATTTTACAACATAAAAATCCAAGAATTAGTAGCTGTTCTAGAATCTGAAGAGAATATCAGAAATAAATTTCCATTTGAACATACAGTTCTGTTCAAATATTCAACCAATGAAAACCTATAAACAGATTGAAAATGTTTTTGTTGATTAAAATTGTTTCTGGAATATATTTTAAGGTGTGAAATTTATTTCCAAAAATTAGTGACTACAATCTGTTTACTGAAATCATTAATCTTTGGATTTTCTAATCTGTTGTATTTTGTATAAAATAATGAAGGCACACATATATAGTACATAACTATATGTAAAAAACTAAAAAAATTAAGTAAATACTTACTCTATGTCTTGGACATAACAAAGAAAAATTTTCTTCATCCATATCACATCCTAACAAAGCCATAAGTTTGAAGAAAGGTTTCAAGTGATGAAACCATTTATTAGCATTTATATTATCTAGATGAACAAACAAGTTTTATATAAACTAACTGTAAATAATAAACTTCTGTGGCTTATGAACTGCTTTTTTACTGTTTTCATTACACAACACTAAGCCATTTTTTAAACAGGTTATTGAAGCATAATGAAAAATAGATTGTCTACAGGAACACCAAACATTTGCATTATTGGGTGTCATCCAGTGAACCTGTAACATATATATTCAAAGCTTGGGATTCTCCAATAGAAAATTTTGTTTTCAGTCTAGTAGATTATAGANAAAGTTTTCAATCATTAATGTTAAATCAAATCTATCTATCTAGTTTTTATAAATTATCTCTTCTAATGGGGTCTTGAATATTTAAAAATTTCAGAGATAAAATTTCAAATATATATCTTTTATGAAGTTCTGTTCTTAGAAAATATAAACAAGTTATGAATAACTCTATGTTATTTCTACTTTGCTTTCTTGATGTATTTTAACCAAATTTTTCTTTTATAATTTTATTCCTAAAAGGAAATTATCTCAACTTTTTACTAAATTTAAAAGTCCAAAACACTTTCTTAATAGAAATCATGTATTAGATATTGGGTGAGTATACTCAAAATTTCTGTTAGTTTTACACTCTTTTTGTGAATCAAACAAAAGATTTCATTTCATAAGGATTTTTTATAACATTGTGAGAGTGATTCCAATTAAATCATAATAAATGATAGAATACTTTCAAATGCACACATTACTAAAATACTAGAATTTTTGACTTGGTGGAAATAAGAGTAGGAAAGTAAATAAGTGATTTTCTTTAACATTACATATATGAAGAATTTTTTACTTTTAAAAACTTACTTGAATCCCTTCCAACCTAGATAAAATGAAAATTAGTTAACAAAGTAAAGGCAATTAGTAGATGTTTTTGAGATGGGCCCCTCTTATAGATACTCCCCTCTTACAGGTGTAAGAGGGGAGTAAAAACTTTAGAATTTGAAAAGTCCAAATTTGGAAGTTCAAGAAATGTCTGATAATGAAGATTCTCTTTGAATGAATTTTTGTAATTCATTACAACTTTTCAATCAAATGCATTTATAATAAAAATCAGTTGACATTAATTCAATTTTCCACCTATAATCTGAAAAACTTTTATTATTTTCAACATTGAATTTGCCTTATTCTCTTGCATGTGCATGTCCTCACCTATCTCAAAAATATCTACTTATTATCTTTATTTTATTTTTCTAGTTTAAAATAACTTCAAATATGTTTATTTTAAATATAAAAGTCTCTATAGACATAATGTTAAAGAATAACACCTTTTCATTTTTTAGTCCGTTTCTATTGAGTAAAAAATTCTCATATTCTATAGTATGTTCAAACAGTTCAGTATAATTGAAATCCATCACAAAGTGCCAACCCTTGAATGGCAATAACTAGATAAAATAAAAAAAACTGAATAAGGGGATATTTAGCCTGATCTTTTAGCTATATTTTCGTCTAAAAATATTAATATCTAAATAAAGTGTTAAAGTCATAATTTTTTACTTAAGTGAATGATGTTTAAAACATTTAAATATTTGAAATCATGTTCAAAAAGTTTAGAATAATATGAAGTAAATTAATAAATATTGTCGATTATAAGTAATAGCACTTTTAATTTACTGTAATTATGTAAATTATATAAACAAACTGTAAATAATGTAAACTGTATAAATAACAAACTAGCAATTGTCACAAAAACAGGGTAAACACATTGGCAAGAAATGACAATTAAGTCTGGATCAAAGCCAAAATTATTGATTTACATGAAGAAAATATTAAGCAAGAATAAACAACAAGGAAAATTAATTGTGTTGCAATCTAAAGTGTGAAAAATAACTTAAAAATTTAACAAAACTGGAACTTTAAATGCTAAAAAAACCACTCTGGTTGTCCTACATTTACTTCAGAAGCTGCAGAAATCAGCACTTAGAAAAATCATAAAATAAACTAGGAATGCAAACTTACCAAAGATGCCACAAGAATTGAAGTGTATGATTGGAAAACCAGAGTTTTAAAAACAAATGTTTACAATTATTTGAAGGAGATGGATTATAAAGCAGCCAAACCAGAAAAGAAACCTTATCTAACAAAAGTTCAAAAGAAAAATTGTTTAACCTGGCCAAAAAATGTGTCTTACACCCAAACAATGGCAAAAAATCATTTTTAGTGATAAAACTATATTTTGTGCTTATTTAAATTGGAGAAAAATCTTGGTACTTGAAATTTGAAACCAACAATCCATATTGTTTACAGCAAGTCATTAAATTTCTCACTAAAGTAATGGTGTGTGGTTCACTTAACTATAATGGATTTGGAAAATTTAATTTCTTAATGAGACAATAAATGGTGATATTTTAGAATATTTCTTCATCCCAACAATGGAAGATAATTTTCAAGATGATAATGTAATCCTTCAACAGGATAATATAAGCATGTAAAGGTCATGCATGCAAAAAACCTAAAGAATGATTTACATCTGAAAAAATAAAGCTCCTGGATTGGCCTGGAAACTCACCAGACTTGTCCCTAATTGAAAATATTTGGTCCATTTGTGAAAAATGACTGCAAGTATCTAACCAAACCAATAAACAAGATTTAAAAGAAAAACACAAAAATTTTGTCTGAAATTAGTCTTGAAGAATATCAATCACTTATTGCTAGTATGGCAAAACGGATAAAATCTGTAATTCATAATAAAGGATATTTAACTAACAATTAATTAATTAATTAATTAAAATTGAAATAAAGTGCTTGATCATTTACCGAAATTTAGCTGAAACTGCTCTCATAATGTTATGAAAAATCTTTATAAAACTATGCCCTTTAAAAGTTAAAACAATTAAATAAATTAAAGTCAGAAAGTTGCAAAATTTATACTGTAGAGCTAGTGACAGCATTTAAAGACTATAAAATTGTTTGGTTAGTTTTATTTTTACTATTCTTTAATGTATATATAATTTATATGTATTTATTTATTGTTTTTATTAGTTTTTTATATTATGAAAAAAGAGAAAAACTTCAAAAATACTTAAATAGATATACTTGACAAAAGCCTGTTAATTTTTATTGTTTTTTTTTTATATGAAAAATTAAGTAGATTAAAATTCTGAAGATTTTTACTACGTAATCTTCTTTTTCTACTCAATGCAGTCACTATATTTTGTTGGAGTTCAATACAAAAGCATAATTAGCTTCTCACTACTCCTGCATGTCAAGAGATTTCAAACAAAATTTAATGCTTTCACATCAGAAGCTAAGCATCCCTGATGTGACTGAACCAAATTAAATTCTTCATTTTCAAATGCTAATCACAAAGAAATATTATTTAATTTAAATTTTGTTAAAATATCAACCGTGATCATTATATTTTAAATTTATATTTTGGAAGTTTTTTAAAAAAGGGTATCAAAGTAGCTGGTACCAGATTTGAATTGTATACAATTTTTGTTGTGATATTTTTTGGCTGGTAATATTTGGCATTTGGAATGTTGAGACTGACTGAGGGAAGAAAATGGAGCTGTATATGATTGCAGAACATGTTATTTTTCAAATGTTTTACAAAAATCAATGATCTTTAATAACAACACAAAGAAAATTATGTGCTGTTAAGGCTAAATGATCTGCCAGATTATATTGGCCTTAACCAAATCTCAGTCTAATTGTTGTTCATATTTGTATTATGTGCTGTTTTTGTTAAGAATCATGTTTCCAGTACCAAAGGAACTCATAAGTTAATTCTAAAATTTAGAGAAACTGGTTCTGTGAAAATAAGTTAATCCTCTCTTCTTGAGTATACCGATTGGTCGATACCCCCATTGTTAAGCAAAACCATGAGGGTACCGATTAATCAGCACCCTAGTAAAAATTGATTTTTGTAAAATTTATCGACAACAGATGTCAGCACTTGATGGCAGCNGTGAAAAATGACTGCAAGTATCTAACCAAACCAATAAACAAGATTTAAAAGAAAAACACAAAAATTTTGTCTGAAATTAGTCTTGAAGAATATCAATCACTTATTGCTAGTATGGCAAAACGGATAAAATCTGTAATTCATAATAAAGGATATTTAACTAACAATTAATTAATTAATTAATTAAAATAAAAAAGTGCTTGATCATTTACCGAAATTTAGCTGAAACTGCTCTCATAATGTTATGAAAAATCTTTATAAAACTATGCCCTTTAAAAGTTAAAACAATTAAATAAATTAAAGTCAGAAAGTTGCAAAATTTATACTGTAGAGCTAGTGACAGCATTTAAAGACTATAAAATTGTTTGGTTAGTTTTATTTTTACTATTCTTTAATGTATATATAATTTATATGTATTTATTTATTGTTTTTATTAGTTTTTTATATTATGAAAAAAGAGAAAAACTTCAAAAATACTTAAATAGATATACTTGACAAAAGCCTGTTAATTTTTATTGTTTTTTTTTTATATGAAAAATTAAGTAGATTAAAATTCTGAAGATTTTTACTACGTAATCTTCTTTTTCTACTCAATGCAGTCACTATATTTTGTTGGAGTTCAATACAAAAGCATAATTAGCTTCTCACTACTCCTGCATGTCAAGAGATTTCAAACAAAATTTAATGCTTTCACATCAGAAGCTAAGCATCCCTGATGTGACTGAACCAAATTAAATTCTTCATTTTCAAATGCTAATCACAAAGAAATATTATTTAATTTAAATTTTGTTAAAATATCAACCGTGATCATTATATTTTAAATTTATATTTTGGAAGTTTTTTAAAAAAGGGTATCAAAGTAGCTGGTACCAGATTTGAATTGTATACAATTTTTGTTGTGATATTTTTTGGCTGGTAATATTTGGCATTTGGAATGTTGAGACTGACTGAGGGAAGAAAATGGAGCTGTATATGATTGCAGAACATGTTATTTTTCAAATGTTTTACAAAAATCAATGATCTTTAATAACAACACAAAGAAAATTATGTGCTGTTAAGGCTAAATGATCTGCCAGATTATATTGGCCTTAACCAAATCTCAGTCTAATTGTTGTTCATATTTGTATTATGTGCTGTTTTTGTTAAGAATCATGTTTCCAGTACCAAAGGAACTCATAAGTTAATTCTAAAATTTAGAGAAACTGGTTCTGTGAAAATAAGTTAATCCTCTCTTCTTGAGTATACCGATTGGTCGATACCCCCATTGTTAAGCAAAACCATGAGGGTACCGATTAATCAGCACCCTAGTAAAAATTGATTTTTGTAAAATTTATCGACAACAGATGTCAGCACTTGATGGCAGCGTCTTGTATATCCTCTGTTTCACATATTTTTGTCCAGGTGTTTTGTTGACTTAAAAAATTTTAATTAATGCTTTTTTCCCTTAATTTATTTTTCCTGATAATTTTTTATTTCGTTTTTAGCATATTCATGCAATAATATTACTATAATAAGTCAATGTGTTATAAATATTCAAGTTGTTACCTTCAGTTCTAACATTTTATATATTTTTTTATTTTTTATTTTAATCTAAAATATCAGTAAATGTTACATGTACTACTGGTAATCATATGTTTATTACAAAAATTTATATTCTTGTTCGATATGAAGTGAATAAAGTATATTAGTTCATTATATTAGTTGATAGCAGAATAAAGTTTTGATTCAAACAAATGTTTGATATAATGTGTGATAATTTAACAATGAATAAACATACATGCATTAGTGTTATATACAGTTGTACAAAATAATATTCTGGCTCTTTCTGGCTTAGTGCCAGCAAAAAACTAGGTAACTAGACAATGTTAATTTTGACAAAAAGTTACAAATTATCAAGTTTAAATGTCAGTTCTGATATATATTATTTTTTTTTCTTATAAATTTTTCTAATAAAATGCAATGAAAAATATGGTATTTAAAACTAAAGATATTAATAAATGTACGTGATTTTTTTCATATGAATATAATGGTAATTTGATTTTCGGTGAATTTTTAAAATAATATAGCCTGACTGACCTATATTGCCTTAGGACAGATTACAAAATAAACATAAACAAGATGGCAGTGATAAAAGGATAATGTCTCACTTTCAAGATATTTGAAAAACAAAATTAAAGATTTTAATCTTGTACATCAAATACTGTACCACCTATTGGGATGGGATACAGTCAACTGGGCAATGGACAACTGGGTGACAAAATAAGAGATGAACAATATACAAAACAAAATTTTTTTTGTTTTCCATATAAAAATCACCACTCTTTTCTGTTGATCTACTACTGGGTAAATTTAAATAATATTTTTTAAGAAATGAGTTAAAAGAACAATTTTGTAATTAACAAGCATATTATTTGTACATATTCCATACTTTTATTTATTTATTTTTAGACATAAATAGAAAATTCTTGAAGGACAGTTAATAGATACCCCCAAAATTAACAAATATCCACATAAAAACAAAGACAACATTTACATTTAACATTAAATACAATATAAATTAAAACAAAAAAAAGTGTAAAAGTTCTTCAAAAGAATTTGTTTTTGAAGGACTGCTTTTTTTGATGTGCTTTGTTAACTGTTCTGACATGAAATAATGAAACAGTAAGTTATTTAAAAATATTTCCTTTTCCTAAGTTGGAAATAACTTATAACTCATAAATATGGTTAAGACTTTTGAGATACATTTATATATATATATATATTACCAATATTTACAAAAAAAAAATAAAAAATATCACATGCCTCCTAAGCATGCAAAAATTTTTAAGTTTTGTTTGTTGTGTATCCCACATTAAAAATAAACTTAACTTTTATAGTCATTTCAAGTTTAATTTAAAAAAAAGAAATCAATCAAATGAAATCTTTAGCTCCAAATTAATTAATATCTCTATTTAAAAATATCTATTTACCTTTATCAACAGCACAAATATAATGGTATTGTTCTGTGCATCCTTTATTTAAGCAACCAAGTGTTGCACCTCGTAATTTACATTTAGAGCATACCTATAATAATAAATAAAACATAGGAATATCTAAAATTCAAAAGCTTAAAAATATATTTGCAATTAGAAGACAGATTTAAAATAATAGTGAACACAATATTCACTATCTTAAAAATAAATATTCTATTCTACACAAAAATTTTTTAATTGAACTAAAAACATTTTTACATTAATACTAAGATAAATTAATGATAATTAAATCATAATATATCTTCTATTCATTTTAAGACCCTAACTTTGAGAAAGTTCTTTAAATATAATTATTGAAATTCATCTGGATAGAAATGAAGTTAAAGATAAATACAGAAATAAAAGTACAGCAAGTCCTCACTTAACATTGTTGACAGATTCTTGGAAACTGATTTTTTAAGTGAAACAAAGTGAAGTATAATGAAACTAATTTTACCATAGACTAATTGATATTAACAAGAGTTAAGTACCTAAGGCATATTTCTGGTCTCAAAAAATAACCAAACTTCGAAATAAGTCTAAATGTTTGAAGGTAAGAAACATCTCGTCTGTGTAAGTTTTCCAATAAAAACGAAAATAATTGTGTTAAGTAATGAAGATCAGCACATCACGTATATCCAGTATCTGCTGAGCATTAATTTAATTAAAGCACTTCTTGAAGAGTAAAGAGTTGACAAGAATTACACATTACAGCTTCAAACACGAGCACTGAAGGGTACCAGGATAAACCGAGAATAGTAACCCTTCCAGGAATCTATATATGCTCTAATCTAAGAATGTTATGGATTGCAAAATTCAAAGTCTAAATGAGCTGAATGCAAAGAAGAAAATCTAAATTTTTTGAGAAAATACAAGTGTGCTAAAGTTTTCTAAATTTGACTAACATTTTTTACAACTACAATGACATCTCACTTATGCACCTCTCATTTAAGTGACTTTCTCAGGTATGAAATGTTTTTCACTGGTGCTGGCTGAAGCCTTTGGAAGATAATATCTAAAATCTCTCCTTTGAATCACAGTTCTACACCCCTACAAATGTTTCAGACTAATGTATTTTCCCCCCTTCACTGTTGTGATTGTCAATCACAATAACTAGTGGGGCCATTTTACCATAGGTCAAACAGGTGCCCAAGAAGATAAGAAAGCAGAAGGGATTATCATGCTAGACATCTGTTTTTAGAAAGAGAATGGCTGCTGGCTATATGTTTAGATAAAACAAGTGGTAATGTCATACAGTTATATTTTTAACATTTTTCATTCTAGTTGCTCAATCTCTCTTTTGTACAACTCTCTCACTTATATGACTTATCACTGGTCCCTTTAGAGTGGTATAACTGAAAGGTAACTGTAATTAGTCAAACTGCTACAGAATTTTTCTTGGCAGTGTGTGCCTGAATATGAATGGATTTCCTTTATTTTTTATTATACAAACATATAACTTTAAAAAAGTGATCTGTTCAATCAACTGTTCAAAAGTGAGAAGTCATCTTTCAAAAAGTTTGGAAGTATTTCTCTACATGTAATGAAAAATATCCTCCTTAAATTTTATTATATTTTAACCTTTACTGTCACAAAAAAGACAATACTGAATAGAAGCAGTTTAAATATAATCCATATATTTAATAATTAAGAACTGGAAAAAAACAAGCATAATTCAAAATTCTTTAAGTTTTAAATTATTTGAATCAAATTAATAAAATATAAAACTTACCATAACAGAAGCTTCTTTAACTGCATCTTCCAGGCCATGAATTCTTTGACCATTTAAACAAACACCATGGGACCAAAGAGCACAATCTTCATGAATCCAAAATTCATTTCCTTCGTGAAATGTTACTGGAACAGTTGTTGATGATGATGATTCTGGACTAACTACTTCACCTTCTGGTTTCTTAAGCTAATTTTATGTAATTTATAATTTAATATTTTATCCTAAAAATTTTAAATTAAAAATAATTTTCTATTAAGAAATACCAGGTGATCCAGAAGTCCTTTGACATAACAGCCATTTGTGCTGCTATGTTGTGTCACTGCACACAATATTGAAAGTACTGTACATGTCAGGACTATACTTCCAATATTCCCTTTCACTCATTGAAGATGTGTACACTAGTCTATGCACCAAAATTCACATGTGTAAAGACTTACTAAGCGTGCAGTTCAAACACTTGTTGCCATACAAATGAAAAATTTGACAATATTACAGTTTTTAAGAAAAAATAAATATTGGTTTTTATGTTTAAACATCCTTTGTAAGTTAAATCACTTTTGTCTCAGTTAGTTTTTTCATCATCCATTGTTTAACAGCAAAGAAGATTGTGATAACTATAATTACTGCTGCTTTCTAAAATTAAAATGAAGCATTTTTATGTAAATAAATCTGAATTAATAATAAATACATGCATACATAAGAAAAACAAAAAACAACTATACTAAATTAAAGAAAAAACAAAATTTGCAGTTGCATACAAAAAATAAATAAAATTTCATATTCTTGGCATGACAATTGGCTGTTATGTTGAAGGACTTCTGGATCACCTGGTATATAACTAAATGTGTGTACTAATAATAATTAATAATGAAACCCATATGTTAGGTATTTGTTATTCCAATAGATTTTATAACCTTGTAATTAACCTTTAAAAGACAAAAATTAGTTTTAATAGATAGCAACTACAGGATTATATAAAGTAATCAATTTAAGAAGATTGCATTGTTTATTAAATAAATTTTTAATCTTTTCTTTTCCATAAATAAAAATTTATTTATTTATTTGTATGAATAAAATCTATTAAAAAGATAAGCTATAAAAGCTATAAGTGAAATAAATAGATTATTTTTGCACCATTGTATCTTAAATTAACAAATAATTACTGAAAAATTGTATTATAATGTGTGTAGCCTATTTGGAATATTTATAGAGATTTATTTTTAAAAATAAAATTTTGTTTTAATAGGAAAACAATGCCAACTTCAAACAGAAAATATTTCATACTAAAAATCCCCAAGCAAACCATAAGCAAATATTGGAATATCTCATCTCATATGATACTTTTCCTTTTTTTGTATTTGAAAATATTACATACATGAAATGCAGAGGAGTATCAATGGGCAGATTTCTTTCAGGAATACTGTGAGAGCTTGTATTAAAATCATTGGAGGACACAATTCTACCAGAATATAGCAAATAAGTACACATCTATACTCAAGATATGCTGATGAAGTGCTGATTGTCTGATGGAAAAAATCCAACTTCCAAGAATTCTTTCAATGCATCAAAAATAACTCATTTGAACTTACTCTGCACCTAGAGCAAGAGAGTGGCATGGGACAATTTGCTGGATATTCTAATTGCCTTCAAAGATGGCAAGATCAGTACTAACATATTTAGAAAACCAAGCTACAGATCCCTCTTCATTCCTACAGTATTACATGCTTCAGAATAGTGGTCAATAAGGCACTCATCACATGGGCTTATACCAACTGCATGGCATGATAGACCAACAAAAAAATTAGATCACAAATTATCTACAGCAAAAGAGCATGAATGCCGGAACTAAGATAACAGAATCAATAAATAAAATAATTACAGCAACACAAAGGCATGAAAATTTTAGGATCATAAGCTATAATACACATCTACGAATCCTCCATCAAGAAACTGCAATAGCCATGGAAAGGAGAATAGAAACCAGACTATTCATAGTCTTTTGAGAAATGATAAATAATGAATACCCAGTGTTGACCACAGAACTAATCAGAGTACCCGAGTACATTGATGCCATTTCACACACCCTAAGAAATAAAATTAATTTGAATATCACAAACTCTATAGATTGGAGTTTCTGTACATGTACAGTACATAACACATCATTCAAATTTTTTTGATTTATGACTGTAAGACTTGATTTGTGTGCATGTTCTGTTTATGTCATATAATCAAAGTTTTAAAAAAATTTCAATATTCTACAAAAAGAATGTGCATTGAATAATTTTCGAATTTGAAATTTTGTTAGACATTCCACAAAAAGAATATGCAGTTGGAACTCATAATTTAGTCATACTTCTATAAGAAAGTCTGGATCTGAAGAAGATCCGATGAGAGAGAAGGATCGAAAATGTTAGTACGTTTTCTACAAAAAGGACTTATTAGAGTTAAACAAGGGTTTTAAAATACAAGTGTGTTATAAATGAAATTAATGAATACAAATATGCAATCAGTAAAAGGCAAAGTACTATGGCTCTGGCAACTTACACATTAGACCTGCAGATGGAAGTGAACACAAAAATAATAATACTTACATACAACCCTAAAGAGCTCAGAGGAGCCGAAATATATAAAGTAACCCTTAGAGAAAAATCTATAAACTACAAATACTCAAGTGACATCTCAACAACATGGAGTTATACAAAATTTTCCCACAATGTAAGGGTCAATGTCATTGAAACTGCACTAAGATAAAATATTGCAATTTTAGGTAGCATGTTCTATGCATTTAATTATTCATCTAAGTGTACATCAATGTAATTCAGTTCAGTTTGATAATTCTAAACATTAAATATGGCACATAGCACTTGATAGTTTAAACTCATATCTACATCTGATAATGAGAACTTTTTCTGACTCGATGTCATTGGCCTGATGCCTCAATATATATATACAGATTAATACTGATGGTATGATACCATGATTCCATAAGAGTGGGCAGCTTATCTGAACTGCAAACTAATGTATATGTCTCCTGATATAGTGGTACTAAACGAAGAATATTTCAGCTTGTTTTAGAGTGAGACTGAAAGGACCAGTACACTCTTCACCTACAGTATAGCAAGTACTCGCATCTATGCCTAAAATTTGTAGTATGGTATAAAATAATTCATAAACACATACATACTTTGAGAGGAAGACAATTTATCGGTACAAAAATATTAATAAGGATCCTATCTGTTCTCTACGGATCAATGCTATAGCAATATGCAATTAGAAAGTTCAAATAATAGATATAGCATTGTGTTTCTAGACTCCATAACACAAATGGCATTTGTGAAAATGTAAATGCCTTCAAGCATGACAACTACAAATTTTGTTTTTTCTTCTATTTAAAGAACAACATATTTTAATCTACATTCTCATACTGAATGTGTGTTTAATTGTTGAAAGACAAATAGTAACAAAAAGTAGCCTAATAATGAAAATAGAGAAGAAATAGTAACTGGAAATAAAAAAGTAAGAAACAGTTGTAAAAGTAATCCACTTGCAGTCCTAGTCCCGAACACACTTTTAAAACAATGAAAGACTGATAGAAACAGCATTTTTGTGCCAATAAAACTGGCACGCACTAAGTGAAACTGTTGTACGAGGGTAGGCTGAAAAGTAATGCACACATGCTTGTAGAGCACAAACGAAATGATTTTCAGAAGCGTGCCAGGTGGCATATGAAAGTAACATCCCCCCTCTATGCACATGTGCAGTTTGAGGTTGTTGCGTTCATTCAGTATATTTTGAGAAGCGGAAATATGGAGACATGTTCTGGTGCTATGTCAACGCAAGTTAAACAGCATGCTGTTATCGAATTTTTAACTGCTGAAAAAATTACATTTAAAGGCTGTTTATGGTGATGATGCTGTTGATAGGTCTATTGTAAATTGATGGATAATAAAATTTCATAATTGCGAGCCTGGAAACGCCACAATTGTTGATGAAACACACAGCGAAAGTCTTCAAAAATATATTCAATGTATTTCAACTTTAACATCTTCCAATTAATCAACAATGTGCATTCAAGACAAAACACTGTATATGGAGCCTTAAGCAATAAATTTTTAAGATATAAAGAATAAATTAAAAAATTTCAATGCTATTTTTATTTTCTAAATAATAAAACCTCTTGAAGTTTGATAAGGTACAGTTCAGAAAGCTTTATCTTTTGATATTTTTAGTTAAAATAATGAAAAAAAAAATTTCTTATAAACATCTTTGAGGATTCTTCACAGATATAAGAAATACTTACATAATAATATAATCACTATGTATTCCCAATTTTCATATTTAAACCTTTTACATCACTGCACAGATTTAGATGAAACCGTGCATTATGTTATTTGAGCATACACTTTACAATTTTTACATATGGGCTACATTTTATCAAAATCAGTATAACAGCAGCAGTTTTCAAGGTGAAGCATGTACTGGCCGTTATTTTTTCAATAATTTAACAGCAAATGCAGTAATGTATCACTAATTGCTATTTATGTCAAAAATATCAAACGACTTAAATAGGGAATACTGTTATAATGAAGGGGCATTAAAAAATTTTTGTTTTGAAAAGTGGGCAGTGGTCACAAAAATTTTGGGAACTTATGCCCTGTAAGATTTCCCACATTTCTATAGGAGTTAAACTAAAAGGATAAAAAACTTATTGTTTTAAAAAAATTAGCACTGCTATTTTAATTTTATTATATGATCAGGAAGCAGATGCAGTCAAACCTGTCATCATTTATTCCAATTTATTTTATCCATTCAATATGTTGTTGCCAAAATGGCACAGTGGCAGTTTGTGTGTATTGAATGTGGGAGTACTGAGTAACAACACTATACAAACTATATATATATAGTTTGTATAGTTTTTTAAATATTTTTTATAGTTCCACAATGCTTATCATGAGCATTTGCGGTTCTGTCAATAACTATTGTAATTTTCCTTGCAATATTAAGAATGCTTGTTTATTTTTTGCTGTAGCTACAAATACTGAGCCATAAAGTCAATCTCATGTTGAGTTTCTATTGTTTCATTATATTCATTGAATTCTGTTCTTTTCTATAGGTAATCAAAACAAAAAGTTTACATGTGTAGACTTGGCAATGCTAAATCTTTCATAATAGTGAGTATTTTTATTTATTTAAATTTTAAATGTTATCCCTCATGTTTATAGTAAATAAATGCTTAATATTGAGATTGAAGTTTCTTATGATACATAAAAGCAACAATAAACAAGGCCAGCTCATAGTTTTATTAAGTCTACTACTACTCATCAATGAATCTTTTGTTTGATCACTTGGTATATGATCACCAAAAAAGAATGTCCTGATTAAAAAAAAAAAAAAAATTAAATTCAGTAAACATTCAACATATTGAAGTGATTCAAGTGCTGAAATGTGGCAAAAACGAAATTTTGGGGTATGAGAGACATCATCTGCACTGCATACCTTGAGATGTGCAAGTAGAGTTGTGCACATTAGTCTGGGACATCACATCCAACCACTAAATTATAATAAAAGCAGTTTATTTTATGATACATGAAATTGAAATCAGTTGTAGCATTTGACATAAGTGATGACAGTTACACTTGGACATACTGCACCAGATTATAAAATTGTTAATCATTGATTACAACAGTTCAAAGAAACAGAAATTTCTAGGCTGACTAAAAATTATGGAAGAAAATGTCAAACACATTACACTATCTTGAATAAGGTACCCAAAGAAATTAATTTCTTGTTGGAGTTTGAGATTGAAGATTCAAAAACTACAATCCAAATAACTTTCACAAGTGTTTAAACCTTCATGTCTACAAAATTCAGATGAAACATGACATCAAATCAGATGACCAGCATATACATTATGAATTTGCCACTTTAATGCTAAACAAGCTGATGTTAATGAAACTTTTCTATGCCAGGTTTTATTCACAGATGAGTCAACTTTTTGTATGAATGGGTACATAAAAAGGCATAATTGTAGAAAATGGAAATCAGAGCAACCGAATGAAATTCACCATGACATTTATGGTTCTTCAAAAGTAAATGTATAGGCCCTGTTTCATGATTCAGCATGACCACTTTTTTGTAAAGACCACTATTACTGGAGATAATTACCTGAACATGTTCCCACTTTGTGTTTTTCCATAAATTAAAGACTTGGTGCCAAAACAATCCAGGTCTTTTACATACAGGTAGTGCACCTCTACATTTTAGCCTGTCTATGTATGATACCTTGAATAATAGGTTTCCAAATTCTTGAATTGGAAAAAAAAGAGGATCAAACCTCTAACCTCTCAAAAGCCCAGATCTTACTCCAATGGACTTTTATTTTGTAAAGATACATGAAGAATATTTTTTATGCTGAAAAAATTCAGAATTTCTAGCACCTAAAGAAAAGAATTTGCAGTAGCCATTACTATGGTAACTCTAGACATTGATGAGTTTAACAGGTAAAGGTCACAAATCCCTTCTTGGAATAATGTTTTTAAATGCATAAAACAAAATTAGAAAAGAAACAAGTTATTTAGAGATGCCTTTACTATATTAAAAATAAAAAATTATATGATATAGTAATATATGTGCTTTTTCCTTAACACAATAATTAACAATTTCATACAATAATACAAAATTAAGGTAAGTTAATTTTTACCCTTCAAAGTTCCAAGAATCTCTGAAAACTTTTTATTGACCCCTGGTTAACAACCAGGGGGAAGTAGAGGAAAAAAATACAAAATCCCACAACTAATCCTCAATGGAAAGATTGAGGGGAAGCATAAACGAGGCCAAAGACATTTATCATGTATGGACAATATTAAAAAGTGGACAGGCACACAAAACATTGGGGAGGTAATGAGAACGGCCGAAGATAGGAACTCCCTCTCCTTGGTGATCGCCAACATCCGGGGGACTGGGCATGGCACGTGAAGAAGAAGAAGGTTAAGAACCACTGCTCTAAAATCAAATTTACATGAAGCATAAGCAGCTATCATCATCTCCCACACGAACCATGATGTTGGTGGCTTACATAAGGCAAACACGGGCAGATTCAAATTTCTCTGTCCATTATTTTAAAGTGATAGCAAAAGCTTCCAAACATGCAATTTGAAAGTATATTACATACAGGGGTCAAACAAAATAATTTGAACACCCCATTTTGCACAGTCAAATTGAACTCTTCCTGAAACACTTGCAATCACATGTAGTACCCTTTTTATTAACTTACTCTGTTTGTCTGTTCAGATAAAGTGACTTAATTTTCATTCCCTTCCCAATTTCCAATCTAGTTGAAGGTTTTCATACATGTCTATTTTCAATGACAATACTTTTTTTTTTAGAGTTTGCAAACAATTTTAGCAATTAGCAAAAAATTAAATTCATAAAAATACAATAACAGATTACACTATACACAGAGCAAACCATTGCCTCTTTTCAGTTGTACTGTCTACATAAAATCTTGTAACTCAATTTTTCACCCACTTCCCAATTAAATGCTAAAACAAAAATAATTTTAATAATTTACTATTACATATATAAAACTGAAAGTTGATTATTATTACTCCTAAGTAAAATGCAATCTCTTGTCAAATTTATGATATGTAAAATGTACTCCAACTGAAAAAAGCTTTAGTAGCCTGAAATGCATTTTGGACAATAAAATACATATGTAAACATTTCAAAGCCCAATATTATTAATCAAAGCCAAACAATTGCCATTTATTAATAGTAGTGGAAAAATATCCCAATTCATTACGCATTTGTTTGGCTTAGACAATAAAATAAATGGATAAAAACATTTAGTGATTAGACTCAATTCTGTCTCAGATATAATAAGTCTATTAAATCAATTTCTTTGATTCATTGCAACATGATCACATGTATACAGACATGTATTACTAGAGAGAAGCATGATCATTTAAACAAAGTGAAATGGAGCATTTTAGTTGTGAGCAACAGACTGCTTACACTTCGTGTAAATCAGGCTTTACAGTAAAAATCAACATAAATTCTATTTCCTTCCCAAGTTTTTTTAAATGGTTTTCTGCAATGTGTGCACTAAGAGGGCCTTTTTTAACCTTCTATCATACACATTTGATCAATTTTGATATGCCATGCACTTTTTAAATTGTCATTTCCAAAAATTTTAGCCATGCCTACTTTTCAAAGGTTCATTTTTACTTTCCTGGCTGTTATAACAGAGGGAAAGTATGGCAATCCAGCAAAAAATGACCCACGCAGATTTTTAATTTTTGGACTTAGGACACCTTGAAACATTGAGAAATGCAAAAAAAATTCAGGTGTAATTTCTGTACATGTAGATGTTAGTATGAGAATCTGAACTTTGGCAAAAATCAATTGTCAATGACGCCATACTTGCTCAACAATTGTTGTCCTCAGCTTCCTGGGAGAATCTCCACTTACACTTTCCCGATGACGAAAGTGATGCATTCCCATGATCTGCTGACCTCTTAGCCAGGCGATATCGTACTGAAATTAACGGCTGTAGCGTCAGTCACAGTTTTAGTCCTTCCCGAGAAAAGAATTCACCACCAGGTCCCCAGTCGTCATCAGTGCCTCTAATGTGTTGATCAGTTCCTATATCGCCTTTGCGGATACCTTACACATTAACGGATATTGCCAAATTTTCATCGCCAGATGTCACCTTTATGAATACCTTGCCCACTAACAGATATCTCCAGGTCTTTGTCACCAGATATCACCTTTTTCCGAACTGTTCACATGACAACCCTATTACCAAAAACAAACTTGGGAAGTTGGAACTCAACAAGTGATACTCTCAGGTATTTATCTCAACACGCGAACCTCATGTAAACTCTATCTCTTGCGACCACTCCGTTAAATAGGTTGGTTAATCTAACATTATGATATGCATCCTATAACCTTTTTAAATTAAAACTCCAAAACCTTTAAACGTCCAGTAGTACTCAATTTAATAATAAACAAACATTTTCAACCGTACTTTCGGTCTTCATCAGGTTTAAAAACCAGTTAGATTCGAACCTGTGCAATNTAATTTTTAAGTTTTGTTTGTTGTGTATCCCACATTAAAAATAAACTTAACTTTTATAGTCATTTCAAGTTTAATTTAAAAAAAAGAAATCAATCAAATGAAATCTTTAGCTCCAAATTAATTAATATCTCTATTTAAAAATATCTATTTACCTTTATCAACAGCACAAATATAATGGTATTGTTCTGTGCATCCTTTATTTAAGCAACCAAGTGTTGCACCTCGTAATTTACATTTAGAGCATACCTATAATAATAAATAAAACATAGGAATATCTAAAATTCAAAAGCTTAAAAATATATTTGCAATTAGAAGACAGATTTAAAATAATAGTGAACACAATATTCACTATCTTAAAAATAAATATTCTATTCTACACAAAAATTTTTTAATTGAACTAAAAACATTTTTACATTAATACTAAGATAAATTAATGATAATTAAATCATAATATATCTTCTATTCATTTTAAGACCCTAACTTTGAGAAAGTTCTTTAAATATAATTATTGAAATTCATCTGGATAGAAATGAAGTTAAAGATAAATACAGAAATAAAAGTACAGCAAGTCCTCACTTAACATTGTTGACAGATTCTTGGAAACTGATTTTTTAAGTGAAACAAAGTGAAGTATAATGAAACTAATTTTACCATAGACTAATTGATATTAACAAGAGTTAAGTACCTAAGGCATATTTCTGGTCTCAAAAAATAACCAAACTTCGAAATAAGTCTAAATGTTTGAAGGTAAGAAACATCTCGTCTGTGTAAGTTTTCCAATAAAAACGAAAATAATTGTGTTAAGTAATGAAGATCAGCACATCACGTATATCCAGTATCTGCTGAGCATTAATTTAATTAAAGCACTTCTTGAAGAGTAAAGAGTTGACAAGAATTACACATTACAGCTTCAAACACGAGCACTGAAGGGTACCAGGATAAACCGAGAATAGTAACCCTTCCAGGAATCTATATATGCTCTAATCTAAGAATGTTATGGATTGCAAAATTCAAAGTCTAAATGAGCTGAATGCAAAGAAGAAAATCTAAATTTTTTGAGAAAATACAAGTGTGCTAAAGTTTTCTAAATTTGACTAACATTTTTTACAACTACAATGACATCTCACTTATGCACCTCTCATTTAAGTGACTTTCTCAGGTATGAAATGTTTTTCACTGGTGCTGGCTGAAGCCTTTGGAAGATAATATCTAAAATCTCTCCTTTGAATCACAGTTCTACACCCCTACAAATGTTTCAGACTAATGTATTTTCCCCCCTTCACTGTTGTGATTGTCAATCACAATAACTAGTGGGGCCATTTTACCATAGGTCAAACAGGTGCCCAAGAAGATAAGAAAGCAGAAGGGATTATCATGCTAGACATCTGTTTTTAGAAAGAGAATGGCTGCTGGCTATATGTTTAGATAAAACAAGTGGTAATGTCATACAGTTATATTTTTAACATTTTTCATTCTAGTTGCTCAATCTCTCTTTTGTACAACTCGCTCACTTATATGACTTATCACTGGTCCCTTTAGAGTGGTATAACTGAAAGATAACTGTAATTAGTCAAACTGCTACAGAATTTTTCTTGGCAGTGTGTGCCTGAATATGAATGGATTTCCTTTATTTTTTATTATACAAACATATAACTTTAAAAAAGTGATCTGTTCAATCAACTGTTCAAAAGTGAGAAGTCATCTTTCAAAAAGTTTGGAAGTATTTCTCTACATGTAATGAAAAATATCCTCCTTAAATTTTATTATATTTTAACCTTTACTGTCACAAAAAAGACAATACTGAATAGAAGCAGTTTAAATATAATCCATATATTTAATAATTAAGAACTGGAAAAAAACAAGCATAATTCAAAATTCTTTAAGTTTTAAATTATTTGAATCAAATTAATAAAATATAAAACTTACCATAACAGAAGCTTCTTTAACTGCATCTTCCAGGCCATGAATTCTTTGACCATTTAAACAAACACCATGGGACCAAAGAGCACAATCTTCATGAATCCAAAATTCATTTCCTTCGTGAAATGTTACTGGAACAGTTGTTGATGATGATGATTCTGGACTAACTACTTCACCTTCTGGTTTCTTAAGCTAATTTTATGTAATTTATAATTTAATATTTTATCCTAAAAATTTTAAATTAAAAATAATTTTCTATTAAGAAATACCAGGTGATCCAGAAGTCCTTTGACATAACAGCCATTTGTGCTGCTATGTTGTGTCACTGCACACAATATTGAAAGTACTGTACATGTCAGGACTATACTTCCAATATTCCCTTTCACTCATTGAAGATGTGTACACTAGTCTATGCACCAAAATTCACATGTGTAAAGACTTACTAAGCGTGCAGTTCAAACACTTGTTGCCATACAAATGAAAAATTTGACAATATTACAGTTTTTAAGAAAAAATAAATATTGGTTTTTATGTTTAAACATCCTTTGTAAGTTAAATCACTTTTGTCTCAGTTAGTTTTTTCATCATCCATTGTTTAACAGCAAAGAAGATTGTGATAACTATAATTACTGCTGCTTTCTAAAATTAAAATGAAGCATTTTTATGTAAATAAATCTGAATTAATAATAAATACATGCATACATAAGAAAAACAAAAAACAACTATACTAAATTAAAGAAAAAACAAAATTTGCAGTTGCATACAAAAAATAAATAAAATTTCATATTCTTGGCATGACAATTGGCTGTTATGTTGAAGGACTTCTGGATCACCTGGTATATAACTAAATGTGTGTACTAATAATAATTAATAATGAAACCCATATGTTAGGTATTTGTTATTCCAATAGATTTTATAACCTTGTAATTAACCTTTAAAAGACAAAAATTAGTTTTAATAGATAGCAACTACAGGATTATATAAAGTAATCAATTTAAGAAGATTGCATTGTTTATTAAATAAATTTTTAATCTTTTCTTTTCCATAAATAAAAATTTATTTATTTATTTGTATGAATAAAATCTATTAAAAAGATAAGCTATAAAAGCTATAAGTGAAATAAATAGATTATTTTTGCACCATTGTATCTTAAATTAACAAATAATTACTGAAAAATTGTATTATAATGTGTGTAGCCTATTTGGAATATTTATAGAGATTTATTTTTAAAAATAAAATTTTGTTTTAATAGGAAAACAATGCCAACTTCAAACAGAAAATATTTCATACTAAAAATCCCCAAGCAAACCATAAGCAAATATTGGAATATCTCATCTCATATGATACTTTTCCTTTTTTTGTATTTGAAAATATTACATACATGAAATGCAGAGGAGTATCAATGGGCAGATTTCTTTCAGGAATACTGTGAGAGCTTGTATTAAAATCATTGGAGGACACAATTCTACCAGAATATAGCAAATAAGTACACATCTATACTCAAGATATGCTGATGAAGTGCTGATTGTCTGATGGAAAAAATCCAACTTCCAAGAATTCTTTCAATGCATCAAAAATAACTCATTTGAACTTACTCTGCACCTAGAGCAAGAGAGTGGCATGGGACAATTTGCTGGATATTCTAATTGCCTTCAAAGATGGCAAGATCAGTACTAACATATTTAGAAAACCAAGCTACAGATCCCTCTTCATTCCTACAGTATTACATGCTTCAGAATAGTGGTCAATAAGGCACTCATCACATGGGCTTATACCAACTGCATGGCATGATAGACCAACAAAAAAATTAGATCACAAATTATCTACAGCAAAAGAGCATGAATGCCGGAACTAAGANTGGTGTCTTAAAAAGCAAATTTTTTAACTCTTTTTCAAAAAGAAATGAATGCCAATAATGATACTATATATAAAAATCCATTTAATATTGCTGTATTAAAAAACATCCCGCATATCATGATACTTTCTTATTATAAATTAAAACTCCAAAACCTTTAAACGTCCAGTAGTACTCAATTTAATAATAAACAAACATTTTCAATCGTACTTTCAGTCTTCATCAGGTTTAAAAACCAGTTAGATTTGAACCTGTGCGATCATAGAACAATGATTATGAAATTAAGTTTGAAAATTAATTTTGAAAAATAAAACAGCATAAACAGATTTTAAAAGAATACAGTTATGCATGTGCATTGCCATGGTGACGGAATGGCATATGTAATACATACAATTATATAAATATATATAAATAAATACACCAAACGGGGATGTGGTCCTTAAGGTTTTGGAGTTTTAATTTATATGTTTTCCAGTATTCACGTAAGAAGATTTTAGTTATAACCTTTTTTTTTGAAATTATTAAACAGTTATTTGTTATTAACCCTAGAGTCTGAGTGCAGTACTTCCAGTGCGCTGTCTCTCAATCTGTCTCCATCCCGAATCTGATCACACATGCTCACGTGACCTACATCAAATCCAAATCAACACGCTGTCTCAGTTTCCATGTCAAACGAGAAACAGTGATATCAGTCTTGACAGGGTGCCAACCCTGTCAAGACTGATTAAAGAGGTGCCAACCCTCCGGTCACATTAGTATGTCATGCCTCTTACAAATACTAATGTGTAAGGGGCATGATTTTGTTCATTTTGTTTAAACTTTAAATCTCCTGTGCTTTTTGTCAAAAATTTCTGAAATTTTGCAGGGAAGATTGTTTATTGGGGAATTGATGTTATTAAATTTTGATGGTTAAAGGTCAAAGGGGCATGGAGATAATGGGGGCCATGCGTATCTCCAGTAGGATCGGACTTAATGACAATTTTACTCATTAGCATTTACAATTTTTTTATAAAACCCATCTCTACCTTCAAAATTAAGCTTTTTGCCATTTTATAATACAGTAGAGCGTCGATCTGAATTACAGATTATCTGAATGCCAATCAACCAAAACATCAGTTAACCGACAGCATTCCAGTTGCACTGTGTCGTGCTGAATCAAACTTTTTGACACTAGATTAACTTCTAAAGTCTAATTTTTTTTGTTTTTTTATTTTTCAATATATTTATTTTATTTATACAAAATAAAGAATAGCCATGATTATTATTATAAAAATTTGCGTTAGGCTTAACATCGACGAAAATTCAACGCAAAGCAACATGCAACGGAGAAAAATTTCAACATGGGATAGGTTTTTTCGTACATAATCGGTTATCCGAACAACCTGAGTCCCCAACTGATTCAGATAACCGACACTCTACTGTATATGACTCTGAAAACATTTGGGCTGCAATTTAAAAAAATTTCTTTTCTAAATTAAGAATAAAAAACTTACTAATCTAAAAGTTTTGGTGACTTAGTTTATAGTTAAATAATAAAATTTCAAATTATCAAATATTTAGAAAATAAGAAGCCAATATTTGTTTTATTTTGTGAGAAAAGAGCAATGATATCTGTTTATTTTATCAATTTGATCTTTCTGAAGTAAAAGATGTATAATTTTTATTTGCTGGAATTTAAATTCATTTTAAAACTTTACAAAGTGTACAGTACTTTGTTTCTAAAACTTTTCCAACTATTTCTTATGATTAAAATTTGTATTTCATTCCAATATAACCAACACACACTACTCATGTTCATCAAATACATTACAATGCTACAAAACACACATTTACCTACCAACCAATCTAATTTTCTTTATTTTGATCTTTAAAGTCACACTTTGTCCTATATGCGAGATCATCTTATATGCGAGTAAATACAGTAATATTAATATACTAGTGAGAATAGATTAAAATTTATTTTTAACAGTTTTATAATAATAATAATTTAATTAATTAATTTTAACCTTAATTATTAATTTTATAATTATGATTACCTGCTTTGATTTTTTGGACATTGACGTTTTTATAAATTCTTCAACAAGTTCAGATCGTTTCCTCTTTGATCTAACCTTTCGATTTAATGCTGCATTTTTACTAGTAACAGCAGCATCTTTCTGCACATTTTTCACATTATCTGCTGGTGCTGAACAGTTTGAAGGCATGGTTAAATTATGTTCCTCTTTGAAATAATATGGACCAAATAAATCTCCTAAATTGCGATAGTGACTACCTTTTTGACATAATGCACAAACCCACGTTTTATCTTTTGTGAATGCATCATAAAGTGGAGATAATGTACTGGTATGTCCTACTCCCAACTTTTTATGTAAGTTATTTCCTGTATGAAAATCCCTCTTTTGTTTTTGATACTTTACATATTTTTCTTCTTCTTTAGGTGCTACATTTACAACAGTTATGGAAAGGGGTTTGTCTCTGGTCCCGACAACATGAACATGAGGTCCACTAAATCCTTTATTTTTTTTCTTTTGATCTGTTTCTTTTGTATCAACAACTTCACCCTTTTTTCGTTTCTTTTTATCTGACTTATCGCTTTGAGATTTAGGTTTATTCTTACTTCCAAATGGACGACCTCGTTTTTTCTTTGGAGGACTATCAGAACTTCGAGAACGAGATGGAGTATGATCATCATTTGTTGTATCTGAAGATTCCTTTATTGTAAACTTTTCTTTGGAAGTATTTTTGGATTTTTTATTTAATTTTGATTCATCAGATGGTGTATTTTCACTTAAAGGGATAATTAATGATTCAGATGTTGCTTTTAATGGAGCAGAAGTATTTACAATACTAGATTCTTTTGACATGCTTTCATCAGATCTTTCATCAGATGGGGAAGGTCCGACATATAAATCTGGATGTTTCCAACTTTCTTTTTTTTCCTCTTTTCCCAAGAAATTACTAATTCCAAAATCTCCAAATTTTTGTGTTGCTAATGGTATTTTATTATCATGTATTTTATTTGTGCAGTTTTCAGAACTCTCTTTCTCATCACTACTATCACTGTCATTTTTTTCATTCCCATCATTAGACACTTCTGTATTTAAATTTTCAGATAATTCTATAGTTTTATGAATATTTTTGATATCTTTCCTTATCCATATTAAATTACACTGTGTACTTGTTCGTTGAGATGAAAGTCCCGCTAAAGAATTTTGCTTGGAAAAAACTAAAGTATTTTCCTCTGATAAATGTTCCTTTTCTTCTATATCATGACTATCATCACAGGATTCATTATTATTCCATTTTGGTGATGCACAGTTCAGGGTATTTTGTAAATAACTGTCATTATCACCACAATTAGAAGCAGGTCCATTTGAAACAGATATTTCTTGTATAACTAAATTTCTTTTATTAGATAAAATAGTTTTACTTTTTAATTGTTTTTCAACAACAGTCTCTTGTGGTGAATTACAAAAATCTGAATCATCATCATCATCATTGCTTATTTTTTTATTCTTGAATGAAGTAATTGCTGTAGGCTTGATTTCATTTGTGGAACAATCTTCTCCTACTGAAAATTTTTTATTCCAATTTATGCAGTTTTCTTTAGAATCGGAAATTTCAATTTTTTTCTGAATTAATTTATCTTTTGAATCTTGCAAAGAATTTGATGTTGTTTCATCAACATCAATTTCCTGTTCTCCATTTATGATTTTATCTTTTGAAACTGAATTGAGTTTTTCACTATTTACTTCTGCACTAGATGTATGCTTAACTTCTCCATTTTGTTGATTAACAATTATATTTTCAGTACAGGATGAAGTTCTAGAGTCATTACTAGTAGAACTATTTGATACAGAATCAGGAGCAGATGAATATGTGGGCGTTGCAGGTGTTGACATACGTGCACTTGATGGAGTACAGAGTCGATTTTGATCTAAGTTATAGTAAGTTGGATATGGTGATCCTGGATTACTTCCAGCTAATTGTTCAACTGAAGAGAAATAACACCTAGTTGTTTGAGGATTATTGTGAGAATTTGGTACTTCATAATTAACTCTTGTCATTGGAGATTCATTTGTATCAGTTTCTAACATAACCATTTTTTGCAATGACTGTAAAGGATCAGATCCTGACTGATTTATAGTCTGACAATTACTACTTGATGGAGACGCAACCTTTACTTGTGATGTTTGATGTGAAGTAGCAGATGTTGAAGCATGATGAGGAGAAGGAGTTGTTGGAGGTGGAGAAAAAGGCTGATTATGTCCTGGTGATCTTGCATGATTTGGAAGAGGAGATGGTGTAGCACGTGGAGAATGAAGCAAACTTGGGCTTGGTATTTGAGTTTGAGACCAGGAATGAGGAGATTGATTAGGGGAGGTTCCAACAGGCAAAGACCGATAATGATGATGAGTTGGTACAAGAGATGAAGTTGCTGTACTGCTAACAACCCCATGTGGAGGTGAACGCAAAGATGGAGGAGGCATATGTGGGGAATTAACAAGCATTGTTGGACGTGGAGAAGACTGACTAAAATTCTGTATTAAATCACTATTTCCACTGTTTCCACTATCTACCCAAGCTGTTTTTACTTGCTGTACATTACGATTTCCATTGCTGAACATGTTACGGCGATTGCTGTATATATCTTGAGTTTGAGTCCCAAAATGTGCTTGTGGTGCTGAAGCATATGGTCCCAACTGATGACCAGTGCCATATACCATACCTGAGTGCATCTGATGATTCCCGTGACTGTTATATTGATGAGTATGAGCTTGTGGAGATATTGGATGAGGACGATATGGAGACGAAGGCTGATAGGATGGATAACTATTAGAATGGCAATGAGAGTTCTGCAAAATTACAAAATATTTTAAGATTTACAAATTGAAAATATTTATTAATGACATAATATTTTATTTACCATTTGGTTTTCATATTGTCGTTCAGAATAATTTATTCCTGCTCCAATTAAACCTATTATAAAAAATTAGGAAATTAAAAGTTGAGTTTACTATGGATTAATGAATATCCTGACTAATAATAATCTATAAACATCAATGTAAATAATTAAAATTCACAAATACATAATTAATTTAATCTGACTGACTAACTTCAATGATCAAGTATGTCAAATTAATATTGTTATTCTATTTGTCTTTTTCCATAAAGCAGACACAATAAATACTTTTACAGCAATCATTTTATAAAACAAAACATTATTTGGCTTAAGAAGCTTTCTTCAGGTTTAACTGCTGAAATTGAATAGAGATTATATTTCAGCAATAGAAAACAATATTTATGGTGTCTGCTTTATGGTGATTCATCTCAGATCCAACTTGGACATTGTTATTACTATTTATGTTTTACTATAAAATTAATCAAAAATTATAACCAGGGCTGTGGAGTCGCATAAAAATCTACCGACTCCAACTAAAACAGCAAAACTCCGACTCCACAGCCCTGATTATAACATTAATATAATACAATTTTAATTCTGAATATGGTTTAGTAACTTTATTAGTCAAATTATATAATCAAAAATATATGCTAATCAAATAATTTTGGCCCTATAAACCTATTGTCCAGTGTTGGTAATATATACACTGCACGAATGTTTATGGGCTCCTCCTGAGTCCTGCTTCAGGTGAATCACGTTGTTTCGTTGATAGAACACAATTACACAAAAATAAAAATTCGAATGCCCATTAAAAAATAAACAAAATCCAATGTTCACTAAAAATCAAACTAATTTAAAAAATGGAGCACATTAGAGTGCTTTCTTTAACAGTACAAACAAGCTTGGTCAAGCTGATCTGATAGCACGCTCCACAAAAGCGAATCAAATATTAATTTTGTTTAAATTTTATAAATTCTTGGAATCAAGTAGTTGTTGCACCTGTGTGTGGATATGCACAATAAATGGATTGAACAGTACATAACACTTAGGCAACAAAAGTGAAGTCATTGCACATGCACATCTGACATTTTAGCACATTTTAGCAGAAAGGGGATGAAGACTCGGAACTACCCATGGGTATTGCCCAAGGGTGAAGATTAAAGAAAAGTAGTAGTAGAGTAAAGATGAAGGTGAAATAAAAGTGAGATAGGAAAGATGGTGAAAGGGGAGATTCATGGCGTCCGCATCGGCTTTTATTTTCAAAATAAAAAGTGTAGTTTTTACAAAATGATACAATATGTACAAATTTACTCCTTAGCTTAAGGAGTAATAAAGAGTTACAGAAAGATAACAATGATGTTACATTGTAGATGCAAATGCTGAATATTACTTGCTGTTA
>NW_019384771.1:260245-271922 GCF_000671375.1 Centruroides sculpturatus
TAGTAAACTATTTTTTTAATCCTTTTTATTTTTTGTTAAAATAATATTACCATACTAATGAATAACTATTTCTAGATGCCTTGTATGTGCAGTATACCTGGTTGCATAGAAAAATATATATCCAGTGTCTATATTTAAGTTTCCACAGGATTTGATTTGAAAAGCAAACCAATGGATTAGAGAATTTGTAGAAAAAATAACTTATTATTTAAAATGTTTTAACAATTATGCATTAAAAATTATGAATTATGTTTAGGTGAAAATATATATTAAATTGTTAACTAATCTGCATTTTCACTTAGCATATTCTGTTATAGTATATATATATATACAGTATATAAAATATCCAGTTTACACCTCCACCGTCATCTATCCTCAAAGGTAAAGTGCAAATAAAACTACATTTTTTTAAATCAATTATTCTATTATGGTTATTTATACATTTACAACTACAAAACACATTTTTCAGTGTTTTCCTTATTATAGTTATTTTTGTTTTAATGTACTATTTAGCTTTAATTTGACTGTTTTTTTCGTGTTGGAACAAATTATTTGGTTTTACATGTAATCGTATGGGAAAAAATGATTCACCTTACGACATTTTCATGATACGATCTCAGTTTCAGAACGGATTAATTTTGTATCCTGAGGTACCACTGTAAACAGTTCCTCCTTCTGATTAATACATGTGCTGTTTATATTTGCTTTAAAAATTCTAAGGCTTCTAAATATCAAAGCTGGTCAGTGCAGTGCATTGTTATTAGGATGCTAGTTTGTTGTGTTTCTCTATATCTGGGTCAGCTGCATATATTGACAGAGCTGCAGAGAGCCTTGATTGTCATATATCAGCAATGTGCTCTTGTAGTTGCTTCTCCATGATCTTTTTGTGCAGCCTATATATACATACATACATACACACAAGGTCCCTTTCAAATATGAAACTGAGCGAGTCCTTCACATTTTTAAGTAGAGTGAAAAAGTGGGACATCTCCTATAAGTAATACTTATGTCCTTTTTCTTGCTATCATACTAAATACCGATCTCAGGAGGGGGTGAAGGTCACTATGCAATGTTCCTCTTTAACCTGGCAATCATTATATAGTACATTTAGCCCTTCCAGTGGTTTGGGGAGGTCAAGAGCAAACTTATCAGCTATCTTATGCATCAATGCTGCATTATAACCATGAGTTATGGCTAGACTTTCCATCTGTGCCAATTTATCATCATGTAACTGTGGAGAGGAAAAGTGGATATATATGCATGTCTAATGAGAACTCTATAAGCCAGAATTTTATATGGGTAAGAATCACATGACCCAGCTGGGATGTAGCATGGAACAAAAGTTGGTTTACGAAAGACTGAGGTTGCAATATCCATCCCCTGTGCATGGATATTGATACGTTAGAAATGTACATAATCCTTCCTTGGTCCCGCTCCATTAGCAACCCATAGGGGTTGTGATTGATAGAATAAGAAATGCCCTTATATCAGGGACCTCCTTCCATAAAATGAGGATATCATCCACATATTTCCTGTATAACAGAATGTTAGAGTGGAATGCTGGGAGGACTTTTTCTTCTAACTGACAAATCACTATCTCATACAGGTTTCCAGAAAATTGGGCTACTCATAGGGTCCTCACATTCCTGGAAGAATACTTTACTGTTGAACTAGAAAATGGCAAATCAGATGTGCCAGTTCCAGTATCTGTAGGTGGAGAGCATCATCACTAACAAACCGAAACAGTAGCAAACAGCACAGAAAGAAGGGGGAAGTTTAATAGATGGGTAAAGGGACTTAAAGTCCAAAACTGTTAGGTAGCCTGGAGGGTCAACATTTTGTAATTGCTGGATACAACACACACACACACACACACACACACACACACACACCATGCCAGGGTTGAGCAATGGTCAGCTGAGTGCCACAAGTAGAAGTTTATAGGACAAGGGTACTAAAAGCATCCCCAGTCGGCCCTGTAAGTAACTGAGAATGGTTATATCATATTTAATTATCTGGAAGAGGAGAGTGAACTGGAGGCTTGGGGAGGGTAACTGGAAACAGATCCACATGGTAAGCAGGAGTTGCAAGTTCAAGTCCCACTCTGGGAAGATTATTTTCTTCCAGAATATTCTAAATTATTTAATAAATATTAATTTAATTATAATTATTATATTTAATAAGAGATGGTGCCTAATGCCTCCCTCTAGTGACAAATTATGTAGTAATTAATTAAATATAATTGTGGAAAAGTAGCACAATGTAATCCAGTGGTTGTTGGACTTTACAAATTTATCAGGCTTTGTAAGGTTTGTGTATGAACCACGAATCCATGAGCAGCTCAATAAAATTTGTTTCATCTCCGACAAAATTCCATTAAATGTAGTCTGATTTACTTACCCCATTTAATGTGATCAGTTGGTTACTATTATTAGTTTTGGCAAGTCCCAAAATGATTACATGAAGCAAATTCTACTGTAATACCATTAATTAAAAAAATAACAATTTTACTTCCAAGTGAATCATGAAAATATAGACTTTCAATTATGCACCTACATACAAATACAATACATATAGCTTATATAAAATCTATAAATTTTTAAAACATAAACCTAAACTGTTTCAGACCATAAGTTCCCTTTCTCTAGAGCACTTCTATTGTAGATAAATCTTCTTTTATACTTGTGTATAAGAGAAGATTTTTATTCATTTTTCACTGCTTCAAAAACCTAGGTTATCCTATAAGTGCGAGCAAAAGATTCTTTGCGTTTTTGCAATAATTTTTGTGAACAGTGTATTTGCATTGTTTTAATGGATGCTCAGATGCTCACCCTCTGTTGTTTAAAAACAAAACGATTTTATCTAGGTCGTTTGAATCATTCTTGTGTATTGTCAGGAGTATAGATAAATAGCAATAGGAAAAGCAAAGTTTTTGAATTGAATTTTGAATTGAAATTCAATTCAAAAACTTTGCTTTTCCTATTGCTATCCTGTGTGCTTTGCAGCACACAGGAGCCTAATATAAGTTTTAATCAATTCCCATGTAAAAACAGATGATTATTCAGAGAAACTCATAAGTGTGGATTCAACAGAGTGAATTCAACTGTTTAGAATTGGCAAAAAAGTTCTCGATTGTCCAGCTTTACATGAACAAATTACGTTGTCAATTTTACATGATTTTTGCTTAAAGTTTAAAATGCCAGTAATTTTTGAGGGACAATGTGTGTGTTTATGTGCATTTGATAATATTTTATTTGTGATTAAACAAAATAAAATTAAAACTGTATTAATAAATCTAATTTTCTTTATTTTGAACTTTAAATTCACACCTCATCCTATGTGTGAGATCATTTTATATGCAAGTAAATACAGTATTTAATAATTTAGTGTTTATTTGAAATTTTACCCTAGAAACTACAAAAATATATTTTTAAACCAAAACATATAATTTTCTTATTAAAAATATGAAATTACTATGTTATGATTACACATATTCAGTTTTAAAATAAATCATTCTTTTAATATTTAAAACTAATAAACTTTATACAAATAACTGACAACTCAAATCAATCAAGTAATCAAAACTTTTGCTAAAATTATGTATTTATTAGTACTATAATTTCCTAAAAATAAATCCACAGATTATCTGCACTAAAAATGTCAATTTGAAAGCAGGTGCAGGTTATCTATCAACTTTAAATTGCAATTATATACTCACTCAGCTTTTCTTTTGTCTAAACTTACAAAGACTATCATTAAAAATCCCTTATGTACTGTACTACACATATTCATATGTATCACAATTTTCTGGAAACCATCAAAGAAACGTACGCCTCTTTTAATACTCACCCTACTTGTTACATCAATCACATTTTACTTGATATTGTTAGATTTCTACTTAAACTAAGTGTGAAAACTGATAAATTTTCAGTAATTCACTTTTCTACATAATGACTTTCAAAGAATCATTGGAATCTGAGTGTCAATTTTACAGTGAAACATGTTAATTCTTTGTAGTAAATAGAAACTAAGTAATCAACTCTTAAACTTGCATCATTGAATGGATATTACAGAGCCTATGTACAACTTTCATCGTAAAATCAACAGTGATGACATTAACAATCAATTACTTTATTTACTGTTTATTTACTTAAACTTATATCTGTTAGTGTAATCATTCCTGCAACAGCAACATTGACCATGCTTCCATTCCAAACTCATCTTGATATTACCCACATTAAAATCTTGTTTTTATTTAATTTTTGTCAAACTTATTTTAGCATTTATTATTATTACATATTTATTCAATCCAACTAAAGATTAACTTTTTTCAGGATATTTTTCATGAATCATAAATTGAGTCAGTCTTGTTAATGATTAAGACACAACTCAATAATTACAATGTAGACTATAAACTCTTACTCTTTTGTTGTTATAAAATAAATTTTGAATATTAAAATAATTAAATACATTTAAATGCTATCCCTAGCTTTGCTGTATACATCAAGACCTCACTTAATGTATTAATATTTAGTATTATTCTGGAGATTGTGTTTGAAACCCGCAGAATTTGTTTCACACTGCATAGAATTTATTTTATTGTTTATGACAAAAATTCAAAGCTGGTAATTCTAAATGATTACAAATTTTCCTCAATGTTTTAACGAATCAACATCAAGTGAGGACTTGTAATATTTTCTTGTGTAAACATAGTAGCATTACTTTCTGCCATGAAATCAAAACAAACAATGATGTCATTACTAGTTTGGTTTATTTGCTTCACTTTTTAAAATCTGTAGTGTAGATATCCATTTTATATTCATCCATTAAAGTAACATGTGTATAAAATTTAAATTATTATTGAAGACTAATCACTTTATCAAAACATTCACTTTTTTCAATAAACCAGAAATAATAGAAAGTTTAATATTTTCAGAATGTTCATCATTCCATCTTCAGACTACTGTCATTTATAATGAATGTTTGAATTTAAATGTTTCAAAACAGTTATTTCACACAAGCAATAAAATTATGAACATCCAAAATGTTAATCTTTCTTTTATTTTCTGGCTTCTTAAAGCGTGTTTAGATACAGTGATTAGTAGAAAATATGGGACCATCATGTTTCCGGAATTACCATTAAATAAGTCTAAACTTAGAATAGTAGTAAAATAGACTTTTGTGTGGCATTTTTTAAAACAACAGTTTGAATGAAAGAAATAAAATTTCAGCATCTTATTGGAAGGTTTGACTATTACAATTACATACCATCATATTTTTACCATATAAGAAAGCTCATCTTTCACTGAACAGATATAATTATTGATAATATTTTTGATACTTAGCATCATTTAGGCAGTTCCATTTCACATAACTATAGTCTGTTTTCTCTGTTTCACTTTATAATTACATCTACAAATGAAGTGTTAATGGAAATAAAATGTTGTTGAGACAATACCTTCCAAACTGCATATGGATTAAGTGTCATATTTGGAGAAGTGGAATATACAGTATTAGCAAAAGTTTTATATTTGTTCTAACAATTTTCTGTAGAATATACACTGAAGTGGATTATAAACAAGAAATTATGGTACTTTTTTCATATAATTAAATTCAGATTTTCAATAAATACAGTAGTTCCTTCTTATATTACATGTCAGGAGACAGATCAAACAAGTAATATATCAGATGATATAACCAATGTGGACTATACACTTGATTTTGTCTATTTTAGATCTCCATGCAGACTTGCTTTTTTCATGGATTGTTTTATACAGTTGTGATAGTTTCAAGATCAATGATTGGAACAGTTCTTTGCCAGTAAAAATTCAATGGCAACTAATTTTTTAAAAAATTATTGGTTAAAGCACTTTTATATTTGACAGAAAAAAGCAATATATCCAAATGATTGATCTAACAATGAACTACTGTAATTATATATTCATATTTACATTAAACATTTCTATTGTCAGACCTAGATATATTGATAATTCAACTAATCAACTTCATATTAGAAAGCCTCATAGTTGTAAATGAAAGCAAGCAATTATTTATTGTAACATTGTCACAATGCGGGGATGTAATTTTTAATCATATTTTTAATTTATTTAATTTAAAATATATGCTCTTCACCTCAAATTAGTAGTGGCTTCCCCTGTACATCATACTTTTCCTTTAACAATAGAGTTGTGCCAATCATCTCTCTAATATCTTTCAAAGAAAAATTTTTGAATTGATATAACATGACTTCTGGTTTGCACTGTAAGTTCATATATAGTTAATTTAAGACTCCTCTGCCCTTAAGGTTTCATATCTGGTCTTTTCTTTCATCTATCTAATTCCATTCTTGAGATTAAGGAAAGATAGATAGACAGGTAAATGATGTCATTTATAATGAATGTTTGAATTTGGAGGCTGACAATTTTTTAAAATTGCAACCCAACAAATACATCAAGGTAATTCAACTTTTATATAAATTACTTGAAAATTTATCCATATAAACAGTCACTGTATTTTAATTTTGTTTTAAAAAATATAACAATTCATAATTCAAACATAACACTACATTAAAAAATTTATTACAAAAACTGAATAACTGATTACATAATATTGATTTCAATTGGAAGATTAAATAAAGGATAACTACAATCTGATACTTAATTCACATATAAAAAATAACTATAATAACCAATATGTAAAAGAGCATAACTTTAGTAATAAAACCTGTAAAACTATATTCACACTGTAGAAAAAATTCTAGTAGACTACCCATTCTCTAGCAAGATTAGTCTATAACTGCATGTAGACTACATCAGAATTTGCTCTCTTTAGAGCAGCGGTTCTCAACTTGTGGGTTGCAACCTCTTTGGGGGTCGAACGACTCTTTCACAAGGATCACCTAAGAATATCGAAAAACACATATTTCCGATGGTCTTAAAAACCAATATACCGCTCCTCTATCCTTCTCCAGGCAGGTCCGCCCACAAATGAGTACCCAGCATGATGACATCATTGCGCCAACCGTCACACACACCCCATACAAATAGAGGTGTATGTGACAGGGTTGGCACCATAATGTACTTATGCAAATCAGTCACACATGTGTAGAGAGCAGCAGTATTGGAGGTAAAACGACACTTCATAAATTATAATTACTGGGTAAAGGTAAAATCATCAACTACTGCAAAAAAAATATCTGTATCATGGGAACTTAATCTGGATGTTGATTGGTCTTTTTATATTCAGCTATGGTTGATGTGAATACTGTCCCCTTGTGACAGTAACAGGTATGTAAAAAAAACAACACAGATAATGGTAAATCATAGGAAATGTTAATTAATGAACTATATTGACTGAACTATGCCATGTTTCATCTTTTGTATTATTAAAGCTATTGTTATATATTATTTTCATTAGCAAACCATCCCATGACAATAGATCATGTAGAGAAGAATGTTAAGAAAATATAGTGAGGATTTTTTACAGTATGGTTTTACCTCAATAATTACAGCAGGAATTGAGAAACCACGATGTGTTATTTGTTGTGAAGTTCTATCAGCCAAATCTGTGAAGCCAAACAAACTAAAATGCCATTTTGATAGCAAGCATCTGAGCTCTGCTGGCAAGGATACCAACTATTTTAGAAGCAAAGCTGATGGACTCAAGAAAGCCAGACTTGACACTGGTGACAAGTACCACAAACAAAATGTAACAGCCATTGAAGCTTCATATTTGGTGTCACTCAGAATCGCCAGAGCTATGAAACCTCACACCATAGCTGAGGATTTACTGTTGCCAGCAGCCGAAGACATTGTTTAAATTATGATTGGAGATGAATTTGTTATGAAATTGAGTGCAATTTCCTTATCTAACGACACTGTCTGCAGAAGAATAGATGACATGTCTGCTGATATTCTTGATCAGGTAATCCAGGAAACTAAATCTGCTCCACTTCCAATATTTAGCATCCAGCTTGATGAATCTACAGACATTGCAAACTGTTCACAGTTATTGGTTTATGTGAGGTTTATTAATGATGGCAACTTTAAAAATGAATTTCTTTTTTGCAAACCTCTTGAAACGACAACTACTGCACATGATTTATTTGACACAGTTGGTTCATTTCTGAAAGAGCATAAGATTTCTTGGGAAAAGGTTTGTGGTGTTTGCACAGATAGTGCTCCAGTTATGCTAGGATGTCAATCTGAATTTCAATGTTTGGTACTGAATGAGTCACCAAAAGTCATCAGAACTCACTGTATGATTCATCAGCAAATATTAGCAACAAAGACACTGCTACAAGAGTTACAAGAAGTAATGAAAAGCGTCATAAGTTCTGTCAATTTTGTAAAGGTGAGCACTTTAAACAGTCGATTGTTTTTGCAACTGTGAAGTGAGTTGGATGCGCTGAACAATGGTCTGCTATTTCACACTGAAGTGAGATGGTTGTCAAAAGGAAGGTTTAAAACGTGTTTTTGAGCTTCGTGATAAACTCAAAATGTTTTTTAATCAGAAAGCAAGACTGCAGTTCAAAGCACTTTTCAGCGATAAAAGTGAACTGCAGAAAATAGCTTACTTGGTTGACATCGTTGCCATCTTGAATGCGTTAAATTTATCACTGCAAGGACCAAATGCAACATGACTCGATTTGTCTGAAAAGATCCAATCATTCCAAATGAAACTTCAGCTTTGGCAAAAAAAAAAAATTGGATGAAAATAAAATTTACATGTTGCCTACATTATCTGCTTTCTTTGAGGAACATTACAATGAACCAAACAAAAGCATTACGATGATAATTTCTGTGAAAAAAACACTTGCACATGTTTTCAGACGAAATTTCATCGTACTTTCCAAATCTACCTGACATCCCATTTGCAGTCATATCCTGTTTTGTCTGAGACAGTGTTGCCTCTTCTTCCATTTCCAATAACATATCTTTGTGAAACAGGGTTTTCCAGCTTGTTGGTTATCAAGTCTAAATACAGAAGTAGATTTATTATGGAAGATGATCTTTGTTGTGCTCTTGCAAAGACTGCCCCAAGAATTTCTGATCTGGTGAGAAAGAAGCAATCTCAACCTTTGCACTGATGTTGGCTTTCTACACATACTGTCACAAAATGTAGCAATGTAGTTTACTGTTGTTATATTAAGACTGTTACCCATGCTACACCTTGCTTCAAGACAAAATTTCATTTATTTGTAATTAGAAATAAATATTTCATAATATACTGTATAATTACATATTGTTTTTGTGATTAATCACTATGCTTTAATTATGTTCAATTTTTAACAATGAAAATACATACTACATATCAGATCTTTACAATTCATAACAGTAGCAAAATTAGTTATAAAGTAGCAACAAAATAATTTTATGGTTGGGGATCATACCACAATATGAGGAACTGTATTAAAGGGTTGCAGCATTAGGAAGGTTGAGAACCACTGCTCTAGAGGGTGCTATAGTAACTCTTTCAAGACTTATGTACTATTTTTTATGTTATCTTTTACCAAACATGGGTCAAAATTGAATTTGAGAATCTATAACTGCAAATCATGAGTCAAATATTTAATTTGAGTAATTAAAACTAACAAAAAGTGCTTACAAACAGAAACTGTAACTGTGAATATTAAAAACAAACACCCTTTGTATGCAGCAAAACAGGTAAATTATGAACATTTCAGTCATTGTTTCATGTATCTGAAAATGGCCTTTAAAAAAGGCTGACAAAATTTGTAATTAAACTGTTTTGATGCAAAGAAAAATTTTTTGAACTTTTGAATGCTTACAAATTTTTTTATTAAAATTTTAAATTTATATGACATAAATAACAATGAACACTATATAATTATACAGATAATGTTATTAAAACAAAAACATATATTTCATTTAATGGGAGATCTTCTGTTGTTTATTTGAAAATATTTTTCTATCTGAGATTCATAATTAGGCTGTGTACACATTAGGCGTTTTGAAACGCGCACTTTGGTAATGCGCATTTTAAAGAATCAAGAGTTCCGCATAAGTATACACACTCAAATGCACATTGTAGATTTTGGTTAGAATGCGCGTTTTGCGGGCATCAGCCGCGCTTTGAGATACATGTGCTGCCATGTTGTTGTACATTCGATCGCGCACTTTCGGGTAGAGTGGATGCATGCTGGCCAAAATGGAGAACGATCATTTCGATACTGATCTATTTATTGATGAAATCTAAAAGAGACCAGCCATCGTCAAATGATTTTATAGATATTCTAAAAGAATTAAAAAACTTGGGTTCATATTGTCTTAGTTTTGGATACATTGTCACAAACATCCCATGCGTCAGTCTATCTCGTAATATTGGGTGCACCCAAAATTCTTTTTTCCTCTGCCATCGTCTTTTATAGCAATGATAGAGAAGGCACACACAAGCAATTACTTTCACGTCCAAGTGAGCCAGTGCAAACGGTCGTCGAACTAATGTGTACCAATGCCTAATGTGTACTAGCCCTTACTGACCTTTAAGACTTTTCATGATAGCTTTAGGACCTTGCTTACATATGAAAAGTTTTGAAATATATCAAATACTTCTTTATATATAATTCATTATAACCTATACTTCTAATCATTCAATGTTGATACCTTGAAATTGTCATGCAGTTCAGTTTGCTATTAGTAATATAGACCACTGTAGAGTTAAAATATCATGAAAATGCTGCATACAAGATGACTGGTTACTACAGATACTATTGTATTAATAAATAAAAATAAGGATTAAGAAAATGTCCTTCAAATGTCATCTGCACTATCATCACTTGCTTTTCTTTAATTTCCTTAACTCTGTTTATTTGACACCTTAATTTGAAACATATTTTTGAGTAATTTCTGCTTAAGAAATGTTTAAAAAGTTTTTAGTCCTCTCATGATACTCTTTTAACAAAATGTTTCACAATTCCAGGAATATTTCATACTATTGAATCAACAGCAGATATTAATCTCTCTGTTCCACCTGTGATATTTGCCTTTGACATTCTAGTACATACCAAATGAAATTCTACCTAGAGTACAAAATTCTATTTGAACAACCAGCTAGAGAAGTCTAGACATGCACTCTAGTGTCATTTATACTGTGACTTTAACTAGATTGCTATCATCCTAGTGAGAACTAAGAGTCTTACTAATGTTCACACTATGTAGAGAGCTCTAATCAAAATAATCTAACTGAAAAATCTATAGTGTACACATAGCTTAAGAAAAGTAACTTTCAATAACTTGTGATGTATCACTGATGTATATCTTTTCTTTTAAAAATACATAGTTTTAAGACCATGAAAAGACCACATCCCAAAAGCAATTTCTTAAATATGAATATCATTTAAATTTCATCTATTACTTTTTAATATATAAATGGCTTGCTGTATGGTATATTACAAATGTATTCCGTCTCTGTAATCCAAAAAAACACACTTTGGTAGACGTATCTCACAGCAATTTCTGGTTAGCAAATTATTTTTTATTTTCCATTGAACTACAAATATATTTCGGGTTGGTATAATGTACTCCAACCCCTCCTCAGTGCTAGTTCAAATAAACAAGAAATATTAAAACATGACCATGTTATACCATAGAAACAAACTAAATCATAAAAAACACTTACATTTCCACATTATGTAAATTACAAAAAATTCTTTTTT